>NC_050173.1:7023130-7065630 GCF_008315115.2 Sander lucioperca
ACTCAGAGAGAACAGCTGACAGCCCGGAGGGGCACTGTCTGGTTAACACAAGTTTTTAGCTGTGACTGTCCTTCCTTTGCTGTACCTGAAGTTGCTGCATTTTGCCTGCTGTCTGTAGATTCCTTCATGTCAGAGATGTTCACAAGTCATTTTTTGGAAGTCCAAGTCAAGTCTCAAGTCTCTGGCCATCTGATCTGTCCCTAACACTGTATTCTCTAAATCTTATGAATGCAAAGCATGTTCTGTAGCTGCCATCCATACAGTCCAGTATCAACATCAGTTGTAGGAGAACTTTATGGGGTCTACTGCAACGCAATCTGAAGAAACACTAATTAAGAACTCTGTTTCAATTTCATCACTGTATTTTTCAACATGTTGGTATCTGCACCAAAGAATACATGTTTGTCTGTGTTACTAACTGGCTGTAAAGCCCAACCTCATCAAGCATTACATGTTTCAGTGTTCAAAGTTTCAAATAAACATCTGTATAGAAAGTTAACACACCAACCATGGTGCAAACATGTGAGAACTGATACTTTCCATATTGCTATTTAACAACAACCTGGTGAAATATTAACCTAAGTCTGTCACATCATATGAGTACAACTATAAAGATGCAATGTGCCTGTTCCCAGCATTAGCACAATACACACCTTGCATGTGGCTGTTGGCTTACTGCCACTATTCACGAAGTTATTGAAAGCAAAACTAATGACAAAAGGCACAACTCCGGGAGGACTTGGTGTCGCATCGTCAATGCATTTTTTGATATGTGAGTGCGAGCACATAGGTAAACAAGTTAAGTAATGTTACATTATAGTACACTAACATAGCAAACTAATTTCTTAATTAATCAGCTTAATTTCTATTTGAGAAAAGAAAAACTTCATCTGATGTTTAATGTGAATAAAATAGCCTTGAACAGCCTGCTCACTACATTCCACAAGTAACGTTACTGTAGTGAATCCAACTACCAGTATGTTCTCTTCTTCTGTAGTCTGTCGGAGTTGTTGTGTGTGGGTAACATAAAGCAGGCAGTGGACCAAACCACTGTGAGGCAAGGGAGGGGGGACTCTAAATGTTTGGGGTTTTGTATTGTTTAACTACACACACTGATATTTCAAGTATACATCATTATGTTTTTACAATACACAGCGTGGTTTTTAATATTTTTAGGTGTGGGGGGGGCCTTAGATGGAGGGGAGGGTCCTGACCCCCCCGCCTGGGATTTCTCCACGTGCTCAGAAATGAAGTGATTTAAATTGAACTTGTTTCCTGTTGATTCAATCTGACGTCACTGAACATGTAAAGGCTCATTTTGGTGAAAAAGTCACAAATCACAGAATAATTTGTAAATTAATTAGCGAATATTCAGATCTACAAACAGTAAACACCAACGTTGACGTATATTATGAATCCCCCAAATATAATAATAATAAGGAGCGACAGCAGAGTTTCTTCATCAAAGGTGTGTAATGTTACCTGTCAGGCTGCTGAGCTGTTAAAGTCCAGATGAGGTCAGAGAGACGTCCTCCTCCTCCGTCTGCAGACACTGACAGATGCTGCTGCTGTCTGTGTTCATCACCTCCTCACACCTTTACATCCAAACCTAGAAATGTCAGTATGACGTCAGAGCAGAGGGCCGGTCTGAGCTGTAGTTCTGCCAGTCAGAAGCAGCTGGCAGCGTTACAAAAGCTGTCAGTCAGCACTCTGATGGCAGAGTTTCACAGCAGCTGGAGGGTGCTGACACAACTCCAAAGAGTCCAAACTGAGGGAACACTGAAGCCCCAAAAGAAGAAGAAACACAACAACAGGTTCATTATTAAATGATGGAGGAACAACAGTCTATAAACTCATGACAGCAAACTAAACCTTACAGTGGCCCAGCCGGGTCAACACAAATGCAAACACTACAACACAAACGTGGACGCTCACTTCCATTATATTTGTGTTGTGGCTGTTGCATTGCTCTTGAACCGTCTGGGCCACCGTACATTCTGCATTAACAGAGAGTGGTGGCATGAAACTAACCAACAGATATCTAACACACATCTACAGTCAAACTGTCTCTTTATTAATATTAATTCAAAAACAACAACATTCTATATTTTGGTGTTTTGGAGTTCTAAGGATTACTTTACATTTTTCAAGTCTTAATATATAAATATATATTTGTAAGCCCCTTTGTGTGGGCGCCTGGCGCCTGGAGATGCCTCTCTACACTGCTCCAGGACTCTGTTGTGTGGTTGATGTGTTGGGGGTGTAGAGCTGAGAGACACAAGAACTGGACGCTGGTTTCAGGATTGTGGCCTTTATCTGGTATTTATTGTCTCACAGTGAATGCTGCCTTCAGCATCCTTTATGGAGTAGAGGAAAATACACTTTCTTTCTTAGAATGAAATCCACAACACAATCTGAACTTGAAAATGATACATAGTTTATGAATTATTATTAAGTCAACTTAAATGCTGATGTTTCAGTACACAACAATACTTGTTGAGTACTGTACTGTTATGTGTTGTCTGTGTCTGTGTGTGTGTGTGTGTGTGTGTGTGTGTGTGTGTGTGTGTGTGTGTGTGTGTGTGTGTGTGTGTGTGTGTGTGTGTGTGTGTGTGTGTGTGTGTGTGTGTGTGTGTATGCGTGTGTGTGTGTGTGTGTGTGTGTGTGTCCTGCAGCATTCCTCCTGTTCAGACTACGTGTCTCCTGATGTTCGAGCTGAACAATAGAAACCTCTCTATCATTTTGTATCAGCTGGTATTTTCATTCCGATCACTTCTCCATCTCGTAGCTTCACTGGAAGATTAATATCTGTCCTGTGTAACGTGTGTGCGTGTGTGTGTGTGTGTGTGTGTGTGTGTGTGTGTGTGTGTGTGTGTGTGTGTGTGTGTGTGTGTGTTCAAGTTAAGCTGTTTTAAAAAAAAAAATCAAACCTTCTTCCTTAAACTCCTACCAAGAACACTATCAGTCTTATGCAGGTTTGGTTTCTAAAGAAGTGAACACACTCTGTCCCACCATTGTTAAAACTTGCACAAGAACTGATTTCTATCAAACAAGTATCCCGGCTTTACTTGCTGTATTTCTTGTGGTTAAAATATTAAACAGTGCATTACAACATGGTTGTTATGTTCCAGGTCTCTATAAGTGGAGTTAAAGGTTAGTTTCTATGACTGATGAGAGCAACAATCTTTGAAATTGCTCCAGTATTCAATTCAACTTTATTTATAGTGTCAAACCCCAACAGGAGTTATTTTGGGACACTTTACACATAGAGGAGGTCTAGACCACACAAGTCAATGCACCCAGCAACTTAAAAACCCAAATATTAAAGCTGATGCTTTGACTCTGCTGTACAACAACAAACCAAAGGTTGATCTTCTGGATCATCAGGTCTGATACCAGGAAAGACACATGAAGGAAGTTCATGCTGTCATTATGAAATTATTTGGAATTTGGAATTCTTTGATAAACAATGCTTGGATTAGACTGTATGTACTGAAAGTGTGTGTGTGTGTGTGTGTGTGTGTGTGTGTGTGTGTGTGTGTGTGTGTGTGTGTGTGTGTGTGTGTGTCTGTGTGTGTGTGTGTGTGTGTGTGTGTGTGTGTGTGTGTCTGTGTGTGTCTGTGTGTGTGTGTGTGTGTGTGTGTGTGTGTGTGTGTGTGTGTGTTCAAGTTAAGCTGTTTTTTTTTTTAAATACAAACTTCTTCCTTAAACTCCTGCCAAGAACACTGTCATTCTTTTACAGGTTTCCACAGAACTGATAAAAAACTTCATTAGAAAACGTATGTGTGTGTGTGTGTGTGTGTGTGTGTGTGTGTGTGTGTGTGTGTGTGTGTGTGTGTGTGTGTGTGTGTGTGTTCAAGTTCAAGTTACTTTATTGTCCCCCAATGAGGCAGTTTGTTGTGCAGCAGATAGTATAGTACAAATCACACACAATCACACACAATACAAAGATTCCCTACCTTGCAGGCATAGTTAAAAACTATAAAAAAAACAGTAAACAATTAGAATGGCTGCAGGTACAAAAGAGCGTTTATATCTGTTGGTTCTGAGTTTTGGGAGTTTAAAGCGTGATCTATAGAAAAGGGTCATCAGGGTCTTGTCCACATTAAACTTGGCCAGCTTCCTCAGGCAATACGGCAAACTAGTATTTGGCTGAAAAGACATCTTGTGTTGGGACCTTCTGTTGGCACATAGATCGATTAAAAATATAATTAAAAATGGGGCCTAGCTGTTCCGAACAACAAGAAAGAACACGGCCGCCAATGTTGTCTGGACCCGGACTTGTTTTTGGCTTTGCAGTATTTGTTCACAACCCTTTGTGCAGAGAAACAGACAGCTGATTAATTTCGTTGCTAAAATCATGGTTGTCTATCTTGAATAAAATTGATTTAGTTCTTGGGCCTGGGATATGTCCGAGGTGAAGCCTTCCAATGCCACCTTTTTCTTTGTTTTGTCATTTAGACCCACCATTGTTTTATGAATGTCCCATGCTGAGCCTAGCAAGTTATTGCGTTGTATGTGTGTGTGTCTGTCTGTCTGTCTGTGTGTGTGTGTGTGTGTGTGTGTGTGTGTGTGTGTGTGTGTGTGTGTGTGTATGTGTGTGTGTGTGTGTGTGTGTGTGTGTGTGTGTGTGTGTGTGTGTGTGTGTGTGTGTGTGTGTGTGTGTGTGTGTGTGTGTGTGTGTGTGTGTGTGTGTGTGTGTGTGTGTTCAGCGTTTTTTCAGGATCCAAACTTCTTCCTTAAACTCCTGCCAGCAACAGTGCCATTCTTTTGCAGGTGTGGTTCTACACACGTCTTCTAATGAAGTGCTTTTATCACTTCATTAGAAAACGTGTTTGTGTGTGTGTGTGTGTGTGTGTGTGTGTGTGTGTGTGTCTGTGTGTCTGTGTGTGTGTGTGTGTGTGTCGGTGTGTCTGTGTGTCTGTGTGTGTGTGTGTGTGTGTGTGTGTGTGTGTGTGTGTGTGTGTGTCTGTGTGTCTGTGTGTGTGTGTGTGTGTGTGTGTCTGTGTGTGTGTGTGTCGGTGTCGGTGTGTCTGTGTGTCTGTCTGTGTGTGTGTGTGTGTGTGTGTGTGTGTCGGTGTGTCTGTGTGTCTGTGTGTCTGTGTGTGTGTGTGTGTGTGTGTGTGTGTGTGTGTGTGTGTGTGTGTGTGTCGGTGTGTCTGTGTGTCTGTGTGTGTGTATGTGTGTGTGTGAGTGTGTGTGTGTGTGTGTGTGTTTGTGCGTCTGTGTGTCTGCGTGTGTCTTTATTTGATTAGTTAAGTAGCAGAATCCACTTCCTCACATATCACAGCGATAAGGCTGCACAAATTAAACCAGGTTACATCATTTACTGTCAAACTGGGAAAACAACAAATATAATGGGATTAAGCAGGCTAGTCTAAACATAACTATTGTGTGCATGTGATAAATCTTTTCAGATTTTATATTTCTTATAGGCTAGGCCTACTTATTAGCCCCAGGGTAATGTAATACAAGGTTACCAGAGCTTTTCACATCTTGATTTTTACAGGCCAGAGTAGCTGGAGAGATTAGCTGGAGCCTAAAAGTGAAAAGGAAGGCTAAAAGAGGGACAGAGGCAGAGAGTGATCAGGAGGAGGCAGATGAAGATGACAGGGAGGAAGAGGGTAGGCTTGTAATTTCCCCTGGACCATATGCTATGTTTTTATTTTTCTTCCATAAAAATTGCATAATAGTAGCATAACATGTCATGTCACTCAGTAAAATGACATGTTTTCAGTCTTTGGTTATTTCTATGCTGTTGTATAGTGTATGTAAATATGTACATAAAGTATATTAATAATTATGTTATGCAGTTTTACAGTTTTTCTTCTATTTGCCACACAAGCCATTTACATATGGGGGTTTCCGTGAACCGTCTTTCAATGCCACCCTGCCAAGACCTTTCGCCACCCCTTGTAAACGTTTCTAGATCCACCACTGGTCCATGTACATTAAACTGAACCTTGAACTTTCTGACCTCAGGACAGGACTTTTGAGATGTATTTCTCCAGCTTTCAGACTGTTCCTTCATCAGTGTATAATAATGTGTGAGAGTGATGTAATCCCCCCCCCCCTCCTCCTTTCAGGGTGGAGCCTGCTGGAGTCAGATGGTTGACACCAGGTCTGAGGAAGTGTAAGTCTGTTTTACATTTCATTCATGGAACTGTGACATCACTCATTCAGCCCTCTGATGTCATCATCTACGTGCTGATTGGTTAATAACTGCAGCTGTGTTGTGTCTCCTTCTCTCCGTCAGATTCCTGTCAACTCACACTGGACACAAACACAGTGAACAGAAAACTCAAACTGTCTGACAACAACAGGAAGGTGACATATGTGAAGGAGGATCAGTCATATCCTGATCATCCAGAGAGGTTTTGCTATCAGCTGCTGTGTAGAGATGGTCTGACTGGTCGCTGTTACTGGGAGGTTGAGAGGAGAGGAGAGGTTGTTATATCAGTGAGTTACAGAGGAATCAGGAACAGAGGAGACAGTGATGACCGTTTGGATGTAATGATCAGTCCTGGCGTCTGTTCTGCTATGATGGTCGTTACTATGTCTGTCACAGTAACAGCAGAACATCCATCTCCTCCCTTTTGCACAATAAGAGAAGAACAGCCTTCTGTATCTTCTCCTCCTCCACCTCTGTCTCTGGTAGAGTAGCAGTGTATGTGGACTGTCCTGCTGGCTCTCTGTCCTTCTACTCAGTCTCCTCTGACTCACTGATCCACCTCCACACCTTCAACACCACATTCACTCAGCCTCTTTATCCTGGGTTTAGGTTACGGTTAGGGTTAGGTTCACATGGTTCCTCAGTGTCTCTGTGTCCTGTGGTGGATGGAGAGTCTCCTCCTGTCAGAGAACCAGACAGTTGAGTCTGATCAGGATCATCAGCTGATGTTAGTGAGGAGAATGCGGGTATCACCAATGATTTCCTGAATGGATTAGATTCTGCTCCAAACAGCTAAATGACATGTAATGCTCTTCATCATCGTCTCCAAAAGCTGCATTCAGCAACAACCTTGCTGCTTATCTGACAGCTTTAGTTCCTTTACACATTCAGATTATTAAAACTAAATACAATCAGATAATAAATGATGATGTATTATTACAGATTACTAGCTACAACATTAAAGTCATCAGTCATCAGAAACTGCAGAGGTAATTACTTCATCAGCTTCTGACCAATCAATTTAATGTTGATACATCTTTTATGAAAATGTTTTATTGAGTCTGTTTTAACTTTCAATTTTATCTCTTGGTTTGGGTCCCTTAATTTGAAAAATGAGCATCGACTAAACAGCGTTGTTAAGAAGTGTGGCTGAGCTCTGTGTTTTCTGGTTTGGTGGGCATGGCTCGCTTTAATTGGCTGTGTTCCAGCTGATAGCCAATCAGCAGAGACGTGTCTGTAAACTCGTGGTAATATAAAGGCAGAGCTCTCCCCGTCAGGGACGGACGGGCTCACGATATATTTAAAAGCAGTTCTTTTGGAATGATGTGAGAAATTTACTATTCAAAGCGTTAACTGGAATGTATAGTAAAGAACTGATGTCATCTATGAAACAAGGACCAATTACTCTGATTTCTAAATGTGGTAAAGACAAAAGCATTTGAGATCATTTGAGTCCAATAACATTGTTGAATACTGACTACAAGTTCCTCTCTGGAGTTGTTGCTACTAGGTTAAAGGGAGGTATGTCGACCACAATTGTTGAGACACAATCAGGTTTTTTGAAAGGAAGGTCAATTCACAACAACATAAGACTTGTTGTAGATTTACTTGAGTACAGCCATATTATTCATGATAGTGGGTTTATTATATTCTTAGATTTTTATAAAGCGTTTGATTCTGTTGAACATCCCTTTATCTTGAAAACTTTGTATCATTTTGGATTTGGGGAGAAATGTATGAATATAATTGGGATGCTATATAATGGAATCAATAGTTGTGTAGCTCTAGGGCACCTGTCCCTGATTTGAGATGAAGAAGGAATTCATCAGGGTTGCAGCAGCTCTCCTCTTTTATTCATAATGGTAGCAGAAATGTTGTCCATTTTGATCCAGAATAGTTGCATTGAAGGGTTAGTTGTGAATGACAGACAAATTACAATTTCAATTGGCTGACGACACAACTTTATTTTTAAAGAATGAAAATCTAATTCCCTTAGCCTTACAAACTATCAACCAGTTTTCAAGAGCATCAGGCTTACAACTGAGTTTAGATAAAAGTTAAATATTAACATTACATGATTATCCCTCGCAGCCTCCGTATAACATAAAGGTCAAGTCACAAGTTAAATATTTGGGGATTGTTATTTCCAGGGATAAGATCTTAAAATAAAAGGTTTGAGAACTACTGATTTAATTCTCCTCCAGAAGAACATTTACATTAAATGATGTTGTGCAGTACACTGTCTGAGCCACCAGGTGGAGCCTCTGACTTACTAATGAGATATACTGTAGACTAGTCTGTAGGTGACTGGATTGAATTCTCCAGTATGAACATTCAGAAAATGCACTACTGATTTTGATTGTTTTTGCTTGTGTAGCATAAAGATACTACAGCTGCATGTTAAGCACTGACAATAAATTAACCTTGAACCATATACAGTTTAAAACAGTTTAAAGTATAAATAATTACATAAGAAAAAGTTAGCATCATTCCCTGGATCACTTCACAGTCAGTATGGACCGGAGGAACGATTACAGCCACCAACTATCAACATACATGTAAGGTCATGGGTAGACCACCAGGCATCACTGTTGTTATGTCTATTACAGGGAAAGTTCAACAATTCACACTTTTTGTCCCTTACAGGACACCATAGGCTTCCAATTTGGTGCCTGTAGGTCGTTTTTCAAACTGTATTTTCTACTACTCCATAAAAGTAAGCAGCTTAACCAGCGTGGGTGGCATAAACTATTGGAAAATATCCATTTAAAACCACCCGTTAGTTAATTTGTTCACACATTGAATTTATTTAAGCATCAAGCTACAGTTTCTTGTGACAAGCCATGCAAATTCGATTAATTTATTTACTGATGTAAAAGTGTTTCAGTACTCAACAAGTATACTGAAACATCAGCATTTAAGTTAACTAAGACAGTGTACTTTGCACTACTCCATAAAGGATGCTGAAGCCAGCATTTGCTGTGAGACAATAAAAACCAGATAAAGGTCTCAGCCACAATCCTGAAGTCAGTGTCCAGTTCTTGTGTCTCTCAGCTCTACACCCCCAACACATCAACCACACATCAGAGTCCCGGAGCAGTGTAGAGAGGCATCTCCAGGCGCCAGGCACCCACAGGAAGGGGCTTACAAATATATGACTGAGTTTTCTATTTATATATTGTGTTTTAGTTTGCTGTCATGAGTTTATAGACTGTTGTTCCTCCATCATTTAATAATGAACCTGTTGTTGTGTTTCTTCTTCTTTTGGGGCTTCAGTCTTCCTTCAGTTTGGACTCTTTGGAGTCCTGTCAGTGTCTCCAGCTGCTGTGAAACTTTGCCATCAGAGTGCTGACTGACAGAGCTTTTGTAACGCTGCCAGCTGCTTCTGACTGGCAGAACTACAGCTCAGACCAGCTGACCTCTGCTCTGACATCATACTGACATTTCTAGGTTTGGATGTAAAGGTGTGAGGAGGTGATGAACACAGACAGCAGCAGCATCTGTCAGTGTCTGCAGACGGAGGACGTCTCTCTGACCTCATCTCAACAGGACTTTAACAGGTGAGCAGCTTGACAGGTAACATTACACACTTTTGATGAATAAACTCTGCTTCCACTCCTTATGTGTCCGAATGAGTAAGCACATTGTGAGCATTGTATAAAATTCCGCGTATGTGTCCTCATACCTGGAAAATAAAGCTGATTCTGATTCTGATATGTTTGGGGGAATCATAATATACGTCAACACTGGTGTTTACTGTTTGTAGATCTGAATATTCACTAATTCATTTACTAATTATTTGTGACTTTTTTGCCAAAATGACCCCGTTAAAAATGGCTATGCCAGTTTTTGTCTCGTCGAAATTTAGTTTTACTTTTGAAGCATTATTTATTGAAGCTCTTCTCCTGACAGGCAGAGATGGAAGAAGTATTCAGACCGTTTACTGCACTTAAAGTACTAATACCACACTGTAAAAATACTCACAAAAAAAATGATTCAAACAGTTGTGTGTTTAATCGTCTAATCGTCTCAGCTGGACTTGTAGGCCATTATATTGTTGGCTAGTTTACTTTAGAATAAAACATCAGATTTGATAAAATACATGTGTTTTGTGTGCAGAAATCTTAATGTGTAAAGTAACTAGGAACTAAAGTAACTAGTAACTAAAGAGGTAACAGATGAATGTAGTGGAGTAACTAAAGTAACTAGTAACTAAAGCTGTAACAGATGAATGTAGTGGAGTAAAAAATACAATATTTCTCTCTGAAATGTAGCGGAGTAGAAGTAGAAAGTGGCATGAAAAGAAAAGACAAGTGTGGGAGGGCAGAGGAGGTAGTAAGTATGGAAAGAGGCTTCATGATATAAAATCACTTTTTTTATTTCAGCTACTTGTAATATTTCCTCTTTGATGTTTATTTTTCTACAGTGCCAAACTGCAAAACTGACATTTAAAGAGAATTTTAATGACACATGATTTAAAGTTAAACCATGATGTAATTATGTATTAGCAAATATAAATCAGCCTATTAGTGAAGAAAAACAACATTAAAGATAGAATAAGTGGCCCATAGGTAAGGTAGCCACACTGTAAAAAGAAAACCAATCTGTAGTAAAACGGATAATGTTCTGGCAGAAAATTACCAGTACATTTTCCGTTAAGTTAACGGATGTTTCTGTTAATCCAAATATGGAAAATTCTGTATATTTACAGTATATGCCGTTAGTCAATAAAATGGAAAACGAGTCACTCGATTCACTGATTCAAGAGAATTAATCAAAAGAGGTGAATCAGCTGATCATCAGCTGACAAAGACATATTCCTCTGCCCCACATACATTCCAGACTGAAGGTTGTCATGGCATTGTGTAAAGACATTGTTGTCGTGTTTTTTTAAGTCAACTGTTTTTAATGTTTCCTCATTCCCCAAAACACAAAACATTTGTTTAAGTGTCTGTAAGAGGAAGTATAAGGAAACGTGTCATATCAGACCCATCAGCAGAGGAATGTGGGCAGACATGTTCAGGGACTTCCAGACAAAGCAGGTGGAGAACTGAAAGTGACTTTGCAGCTTCTCTCACCCCCATTGGACCAAGATCAAATGCTTAGAAAAGTCACCTAACTGCTGATTGGCAGCAGCCGGAGTTTGAGAAGAGTGGGAGAATAATTGTGGAATTTGTTTCAACACAATTCAACTTGACATGATTGATATGAGGAACACATCAGGTGATACTGTTGCACAACAACACTGAACCAACTGGTTCATGGGATGTAACTTTTACTTTTGTTTTCTCTGAAACTCTTTACACCTACAGTTTTTTTTATTGCTAAACGACAGTTGGCACAACTGAAGCCACATGTGTAAAACTCAAACTACAGTCTGCACTACCAACAGTCACCTGAACTAAACAGTTCACATCACCTGCTAAACTCATCCACAGCAACACAACAGACTCAGTGCAGCCAAACACTCAGAACAATCCTCACTGAGATAACACACACACACACACACACACACACACACACACACACACTGAGACACACACACTGAGATAACACACACTGTCACTCAGAACACACTGAGAGTAAAAACACTAGCATCAAACACCAAGACAGAGATTATAAACTTTTCATCTTTACAGTATGAGTGACTTCACACTACTCAATAGTTTCTTTAAAGAAAATATATAGATTTTATAATATACCAATTTCACGTAAGGTTAAACAACAAGGAATGAAAATCAGCAATTTGCTTCAATATAGTATTTTGTCTCTAGTAATTTATGGAATTACTGGAAAAAAAAAAACTAAAGGTACATAACAGTAACAGAGAATAGTGTGACTAATCCTGTCTCTCTCCAGCATCATGAGGCAAGTTTTCTTCATCACACTAGATGTCTGCATCATCTCTAAATACTAATGATTGTGGTGTTTCCATTGCTTTCACCTCCATTACTTTCCGAAAAACAGTAAGAACGCAGTTTTACTATAGTAAAGATATAGTGTATAGCTGTGTATATAACCTCAAACAATTTACCTGGACATGTTGGTATCTTTGCTCTTTTACCTGTTTCTCTCAAACGGTACAGTGTATAATTGATTCATTCTTATTTGGTGTTTGTATACAATAAAAGGCTTCCTGAGCGTTCTCTGTATAAATACCGTATATATGTTCACTAACTAGTCTAAAACAAGACACCTGCTTAGGCTTACAGCTAAAATTACAATCAGCAGTGTTTGATAGGCACCAGACTGAAATCTATTGTGTTTTGAATGTGTGGTTAACAGTGTTGACAGTAGTGTGTTAGCATTTGAACAAAGTGCTGTAAATCCACAGTGTTGTGCAGGTTGTGGTTAAAGTGATGGGATAAGTGTGTAGAGTTTTGAAAACTGTGTTCAAGCGATGCTGCAGACTGTAGTTAGAGTCTGGTCTACATGAACTGCTGCTGTGTAGACTGTAGTTAGAGTCTGGTCCACATGAACTGCTGCTGTGTAGACTGGAGTTAGAGTCTGGTCTACATGAACTGCTGCTGTGTAGACTGTAGTTAGAGTCTGGTCCACATGAACTGCTGCTGTGTAGACTGGAGTTAGAGTCTGGTCTACATGAACTGCTGCTGTGTAGACTGTAGTTAGAGTCTGGTCTACATGAACTGCTGCTGTGTAGACTGGAGTTAGAGTCTGGTCTACATGAACTGCTGCTGTGTAGACTGGAGTTAGAGTCTGGTCTACATGAACTGCTGCTGTGTAGACTGGAGTTAGAGTCTGGTCCACATGAACTGCTGCTGTGTAGACTGTAGTTAGAGTTTTGCAAGTTACTCCAGTTGTGCCCACTGTCATTTAGCAATCGAAAAAAAACTGTATTACTGGACCAATGTCAAAGACTGTTGTTCCCATCAGTCACTTAGATGTAAAAACATGAAAATAATAAAAATGTTTTTGCGAATTTTGCCATTTCCAGCTAACAAAACCCCTCAAATTCACAAAACTGCATTAAATTTAAATCGGACACAAGCGTTAGCGTTGTAAGACCTTGGGGTAACTGTGATATAAGCGGCGTGATGAAATTCAAACTGTAAATATACTATAGTTATGCCGGCAGCCGGCCAGCTCCGCGGAGCCCCGAGCCCCGGTAGTCCAGTAACCCAGTAACGGTAACTTTGCCCTGGGTATGTAGCCCAGCAGGCTGCCGCTTTCTCGTCAGACTGTGTGGAGCTCCTGAAGTCCGACACGTCTTACCAAATTTGCAATTAGCCATATATTTTCGTAAAACAGCCCACATTTGAGCTTTATATAGTTGATTTCTCGCATTAAAAAAGTCTCAGAAGTGAATTTAATAACGAAATAGCAGACAAACAATGTATAACTTTGCAGTGTCTGAAATATGAGACCTGCAGTCTCGTCTCCTTGTATGTGTATGTGGTTTGCTCAACCAATCAACGCGCAGCTCATCTAAATATTCATGAGCATACCATATTTGGAAGAAAAGCTCTTGTTACAAATAGGGCCATATTCACAGGGTAGTTAAGGACCCATAGACTAGCACTCGGGCAATTTTCAGCCCAACCAATGTTACATTCCATATTAGGAGACCTTAAGGAACAGTGTGAAATACCCTATATAATCATTCTATCACCTCTTTAACAACAAGTTAATCTTTCTTCTCTTCAGGGTCTGTTTCTGGCTCTGTAATGTTAAATATAATGTTTCTACTTCACTTCTTATTTCCTGAGAAAGTGTTAAGGACTCTTGTGTTGAAGATCAGAAAGCTGTCTGCAGCAGTTAGTGTCGGTCATTGTATTCACTGGCAGGACTGATGTGGAGACAACATGACTCAGCTCTTTTATTCTTTAACTAAATCAACAAATATGGAACTGCGTCATTATGAGCTGGTACTCCTCCAACAGAAACTAGTGTCACTTCTTTATGATGCAACTTTGTGTTCCAATTCAATAACATGTTGTAGTGTCCAATCCTAATCAGGACACTCTACAAATAGCGTAAGTGTAGACCATACTCTCAGCAATCATTTGGTGTGAAAAAAACTTCTGACATCTAAATTCCTGCATTCAGATATATTAGTATGCACAAATTTAAGTTACAAAATGTGGTAGGTTGCCACAGAATGAAGCCTTGGCTCGACACTCTTCTAACTCTCCTCGTCTTAATTCACATTAAAAAATCCACAGGACCACAGGGTAAAAGTTTAACTATTTACTTTTACACAAATGATGTAGAGAGCCAGAGAGATAAGGTGAGAATGGTAAAGGAAATTGTTGTATGCCAATTACCAAAACACAAATGACTGCATTTAGGCTCCTACTAACGTCCTTATTTATTTGAAGTAGAACACAAAACTCAGGAGGCAGGTAACACTTAAACATGTAAATATATAGAATATAATGCAGTAAGAAGGCGTTTACATCAGGGACCTGAGCCCAGATCTGCTCTCTTTTAATTAAAGAAATTCTTAGTCGACAAACACTCAAACGATTTTCGAGTTTCTCCTCAAAGACTCGTGCGAAAGCTCCACTTTAAATCCTGTTTTTACATTCGATACACAGGACAGAAAGGTGAGATTAATTGTCATAATGGAGTCTTGTCTCCATTAGAGGACAGAAAGATGACATTAAGTAAGTAAGTAAGTAATTTATTTGATATAGCACCTTTCACAGACACAGTCACAAAGTGCTTCACACAAAAGACATTTGATTAAAATACAATATGATCCAAAAGAGAAAATAAACAAGCAACAACAAATGCAATTGCAATGAGGATTAAAAGAATAAAACCCCTTACAAACATTAGACAAAAGCCAGTCGAAACAAGTATGTTTTCAGTTGCTTTCTAACAGCATCACCCGAGACTGCAGAACGTAAGTCATTAATCCTGGAGTCTTTCCAATGTTTCTGTTCTCCCAGAAAGAGAATGAATGACAGAGCAGGATGAGCAGAGAACAGAAATCATTCAGTGAAGAGCTTCAGACTTTATTTTCTGCTTGATAGCTTCTAGTTTCTCCAGCAGCTTGTTTCTGGAGATTAAAAAGTGGTCTTCTTCTCTTTCTAACAGGACCCATCAGAGACCAGACCCTGCTGAACCTGAACCTGAACCTGAACCAAGCTGTGTGTCCATGAAGAGTGTCCGGTCCATGGAGACACCACTACTTTAAAAAACAAGGCGACCTGTAAGGGAGATTAAAACGATGAAAACTGTGAGGGAGCGAATTGAAATGGAGGAGAGAAGAATTGAAATGGAGAGGAGGAAATTGGAAGTGGACAGGAGGAAAAGACTGAGGTGAGTTCTGAAACCTCCAACAAACTAGAAGTAGTGTTGTCTCATTGGGTGTGTGGTCTTCTTGTAGAGGGTCTCTGTGTTCCCAGCCCACTGTAGCCTGTCGTCCAGGTGCACTCTGGGATATCTATGGCCCTGTTTTCACCTGGTATTAAAATCTGATCAGAGTGATCTCTCAGACCACCCCTGCTCTCTGTTCCCCGCTGGTACCTGGAAAAGATGGCCACCGGTATACAATAACCTTATTATTAGTTTCATAAAACGTCCCCAAATTCACCAGTATGTAGGATATTACTACAGTACACTGTACTATTGCTACAGACATTCCTGCTTTTATGTCTCCTTTTGTTATTTATTAGCCTCTCATTGGCAGATCTCCACAGCTCTGAGTGAACTAGGGAGCTGAGTGGTCAAAGCAGCGGCTGTGAAATGGTTTAATTTACTTTATGAAGTCAGCAACATTACCAAACATTTGAAAGAACTAACTCCTCCTGAAGAACAGTGGCATCTTATTAAAGTAGAACCTTATAAAGGATTGTTTTATTGATTTTAATCAATGTGTTTCTGTCAGAAAGTAAGTCATTATTGGCATTTCTTTTTAATAATTAGGCTTATATACATATTTATCTTAATTATATACTTTCTCAGTTAAGAACAGATACGTGAAAATTCTACTTAAGTACAGTAGCAAAGTATTTGTACTTTGTTGCATTCCAACACTGTCCAGCTGTCATCCTTTCTCTCTACAGTCTAAAGTTACCTGCACATACAGGACATTACCATGATATCTAGAATGACAACTATCATCATATAAGACATGAGAGAATATGCATAGGAAATGATTTCCCACTATCATCACCATTATTCACACTCAACCTCTGTCTGTATTGAAGCCCAGAGCAGCAGCTCACACCTGATTCTGCTGAACCTGAACCTGGAACTGAACCAGAACCCAGCTTTGTGTCCATGAAGAGTGCCCTGTCTAAGGATTTACCTGAGACCTTCAAAGATGGATGTCACTCTATTGATCAAAGGTGAGGATTTAAATATGAGAACAAAAGAAACTGTGCTGCCTTCCAGTTGGTCTGATCCATCAAACACTGTTGATTATCTTTCCAACCTGTTCAGCTTTGGGGCATCGTTCTCTGGTGTTGTAGCTCACTTTTAGAGCAAAACTCTGCCGTTTACTCATGTTTTGTTTTAATATTCAGTTGTTCTCATCAGACAATATTTTCTGTTGTTTTAGATTTGGTTTGGCCCAATATTCACTTGTTTTGTGTTCACATTAAGTTTATTCAAACAAACCAAGAGAAGACATCCAGTTACATTGTTACCTTGGTTCTCTCAGTGAAGAGACTATGCCTCCACTCTGTTACATATTCCATATGTACAAAAATTATTACTACACAAAGATAGAGATATATAATCTCTTGTTCCCAGAAACCTCTAGAGAAGGCTTTTGGATGTGGTTGGTGAAGGTGTGCCAGAGGGAGGGACAGCAGCTGCAAAGACCTCTCTCCAGGTTTGGTGCTTGGTCATTGGTGATGTTGTCTCTGCAGCAGGTGCTAGTGAGCATGCTGGCGGAAGAGTTTCAGACATATTGGAGTTTATTGAGGATCTTGTTGGGTTTACCATAGCGGATGCTATTGCAGCAGGCGCGTCTGGAGGTCATGAGGGCATGGATAAGTGTTTCGGCAGCGGTAGAGGGCAGGGACGACTGGAAGCATCTCAATGTTCTTGAGATGTAAAAAGGCAGATTTTGTAACCTGGTTAACTTGGGGTAGGAACAATAGGGTGGGGTTGAGGGTGATACCGCAGTCGTGGACCTGGGTGGAGGGTGACAATGGAGCCGTTGATGTTGAGGTCTGGGTGGTAGTTTGGACCAATGATGAGGATTTTCAGATTCATTGTAGTTGCGTTTGAGGAAGTTCTGTTGCATCCATTTTTAAATGTCTGCAAGGCAGGTGGTGATAGTGGATTGGGTGGCTGTTGTTCTGGAGGAGAGATAGAGTTGAGTGGTGTCTGCGTAGCAGTAGATACAGAGGCCATGATGGTGGATCTCTCCCAGAGGAAGGATATACATAATGAACAGGAGGAAACCCGAGATACTTGAACTCCTTCATCTGGGGCAGTAACTCATTTTTGAGGCCAATTGAAGGGACTTCACCATTGCATAATGTGAGCTAATTCTTCCTGATTCCTCCACAGAGATGACCAGGAGATCTCAGATGTTCCCAGTGGTCAGTCTACCCAGGAGCATCAAACACACCTGGACTCCATATCTATGGTCTGTACATGTACAACAACTACTTTTATATTTATCTTGTTCACAATCATCTGGTGCACTTTATAGACCAGAGGATTGTCAGTCTGCGCAAAATGGATCTGATGTTTGCTTCCATGATTTTAGTTTGATTTGATTCATAGATGAGAGGCTAAATTCAGCAGCATGAATGTGAGAGTACAATTAATGCAGAATCTCTGTGTGTGTGTATGTGTGTGTGTGTGTGTGTGTGTGTGTGTGTGTGTGTGTGTGTGTGTGTGTGTGTGTGTGTGTGTGTGTGTGTGTTTCAGCAGCTTTTTACTTGAACTTCCTCAAGGTTAAACTTTTGGTAAGTGATACTTTTCAGCTGATTGCTATGTATCCAATGGTGGAATGTAACTACTATAAGTACATTTACTCCAGTACTGTGCTTCAGTCCAAAGGTTGAGGTACTTGTACTTTACTTGAGTCTTTTCTTTTCATGCCACTTTCTACTTCTACTCCACCACATTTCCGAGAGAAATATTGTACGTTTTACTCCACTACATTCATCTGTTACAGCTTTAGTTACTAGTTACTTTACACATTAAGATTTCTGCACACAAAACACATGTAGTTTATAAAATCTAATGTTTTATTATAAATGAAACTAGCCAACAATATAACGGCCTACAAGTCCAGCTGAAATGATTATTTGATTACACCTGTGATCATAACACAAACACACACACACACACACACACACACACACACACACACACACACAAACACATGTAAAAATACTTGAGTATTATCAGTTCTCCTGTGCTGGTTTCTGATATGAAATATAGTAATATATCTCTCCTGTTTGTACTCTACTATTGTCAGAGTCGTGTCAAGTTACTGCTGATGACACCCCAACATTTCTTGATTTTGCAGCTTCACAATAAAAGCTTTTAAATAATAAAATAATGAGGGCCTTTTATTTTGAAGGATTTATAGGAAACCAAATGTGTATATCATAGAGCAGCTGGTGTTCAATAAAAACAAGAGTCTGGAGCCAAAGGCACATATGAAGAGGGGTGATACTGGGCTGATTGTTTCGACTTGAAGGGGCAGTCACGCATTTTCCCAGTCGGGAACTTATTTTTCTCATTATTCCCACATCACATGAATAGAGATCTGACTTTATGATGCGTTGAGATGGCGTTTCTTTGGTGATGGTTGTGGCTAGAAGTGGTAGTGGGGATAACGGGGTTGAAAGAGAGCCTAAAAAAACAAAAAGGCTGGTTGCCAAAACTAGCTAGTTAGCTGATAACTGGGGGTCATTTTAAAGGTGTCTCCCTTCAGGCTTTCTTTTTTGGTCTTTTCACTCCAACTATCTTTCCCTTTTCTGAAGCTAACCTCTCAGATGAACTAGGAGTAACATCTTCCCCCATGAACTCCCCAAGACTCTCCCCGTATTAGTCCTGCAGAGTTGCTACACCCCCTTCTTTCCTCATCCCTGAGGAAGAGCAAAGTCTTGAAAACAACCCAGCAGTTGCTGTTACCTGTGCAACCTTCTAACTCCATGATCAACCAGAGGAGCTCTCTGAGTGGTAGAGGAATTCCTCTGCACTTTAGCACCTAGCAGTGCCACCACTTCTCCTTGAAGAACATCCTGCTGCTACATCAGTGGGCCTTTTTGGCAGCGAGGTGACCTCTCGAGCTGTGGGCCGTCTACAATCAGTCATGCAACTGTCTGACATATTCAGGCCTAGCCATGACAATGGGTGCAATCGGGATGTTGTCCATAGGCCAGCTCCAGTGCTAGTTAATGCCATTAAGCACATACTGGTTCCCTATGCTGGTACTGGACCCATCACATTAATTGCCACCTGGTCCATGGGTGACCCTACACAGTACTGAAGTAACACTGGACTGACTTTTGGGACTCTTTGCGGGCCATACAGGCATCATCAGCAGTAGTCTTTAACATCCCTCTTGCTCTGGCCCCAATTGACTGTCTGTCTGAGCCATCTCAATGTCTTTCTCTCAACTCTGGGGGTTCCATGACGCACCTCAAGATCTTCCCTGTTGAGTTCTGTGGGTAAAACCACTTGCCATTTTTGCTCTTCGGTGGCTGGCTCACGTCATCTCACTTCAGTTCCCAACCCTCTCTAGTAATCCAATTCGGGTCAAGTGCTTCAAACCACCACAGCATGGCAACTTTTCCCATGGTGACTGTGATGAGTAAGCCTAAGTCGAGCATGGCAAGTAACATGAGACCTTTTAAAGGGCTTGGTCAAAGATTTGGTGTCAGCATTTCGACCACTTACAAGTAATTCATGGGTCTTACTAAGGCAGAGCAAAAGAGAATTGCAGTAGTTAAGACAGGAGGAAATAAACACATCAATTATTATTTTATGGTTTTTTTTATGTTGCACCATAGAGTAGCATACACTTATGTTCTATCAACTTACAATGACACTAAAGTCAATTCTGATTCTGTGAAGATATCTTTTAAATGACTTATTATTTGATCAAAAGAAACCAGAGCTGAATGTTTAAATCAAACAGCATCGGACTGAGGACAGAACCTTGAGACATACAGTAGATTTAGATGACGGAGCATAGTAATGAACAATAACTGAAAAACTCCTGTCTGAAAGGTAAGAAGAAAACCACTCCAGAGCTGATCCAAACATTTCCATCCACTGCCTGAGCCTCTCAAGTACAGTGATCCACTGTATCAGATGATCCACTGAAGTCTAACATAATTAATGCAGAATCTTTACTTTTGGTTTATTAATTACCAATGATCCATGAATGAATCTTGAATTATTATTTGTTTACACAAATGTCATCATAACATAATCTACAAAACTGGTCTTTTTTTGATAATCTGAGTATTTTTAAACTCCCAAAAAGATTCTGTGAAGTGACAGTGTTCTTTTTGGTATATTTTGGATCTTTGCAGGGACAAAAGATGGAGACGCCTCAAGAACTCCTCTTAGAAATTTTAGAAGATTTGGGAACCGACGACTTTGAAAAATTTAAGTGGTACCTGCAGGGAGTCCTACAAGACTTCCCAGCAATCCCAAAGAGTAAACTGGAGAAAGTAAACAGGGTGAACACAGTTGATATGATGTTCCAGACCTACAGTATAAACACTATTAATGTGACCAGAATAGTTTTAGTGAAGATCAATCAAAATGATCTTGTGAAGAAACTATCAAACATCATTTCACAACCTGCAGGTAAGTCATAATCATTATGAATTTTAAAAAATGGATCTCACAAAGATCAAACTTATGTCTTCAACATTAGTTTTGTTACCAATGTCTCCCTCTTATCTACAAAGATACATATGCTGTGTTGACAACAACAGAACAAGCTACCAAACATCCACAAGAGAAACTAAATTTAAAGTGTCTACGAGAACAAAAAATTAAACAAAGTCAGTTTACTCTGCTGGTTAAAATTTGCACACACTGATGTCACTGTAAGATACTGCTTGGGCAATATTAATTCCCTCTCTAATTAAGTCATATACCTTCTGGTTTATTTGGATAATGAAGAGTTCATAGATGTAGGACTGAGACACCCAACATATCAGTTGTTTTTGAGGAATACTAAGTCATTTTACAATAGTTAACATATTCAGGACCTTGTTATTAAATGGGCTGAATAGATTTCATGAATACAGAAATGTGCACACTCATATTCACCAGAACAAATCCTCATTGATTTCATTGTTTTATTCATTCAGAGATTCTTGCTGCGTGCCAGCGAAAAGTCAAATCCAAGTTACATAAGACGTTCCAGCGTGTGTTTGAGGGAATTGCTAAAGCAGGAAACAAAAGCCGTCTGAATAAGATGTTCACAGAGATCTACATCACAAAGGAAGGGACTGCAGAGGACAATGCTGAACATGAGGTCAGACAGATTGAAACAGCATCCTGGAAACCAGAGAGACCAGAAACAACAATCACATGTGAAGACATATTTAAAACCCCACCTGGAAGTGAGGAACCAATCAGAACAGTTATGACAATGGGAGTGGCTGGCATCAGGAAAACTGTCTTAACGCAGAAGTTCACTCTGGACTGGGCTGAAGACAAAGCCAATCAGGACATCCAGTTCACATTTCCATTCACCTTCAGAGAGCTGAATGTGCTGAAAGAGAAAAAGTACAGCTTGGTAGAACTTGTTCATCGCTTCTTTAGTGAAATCAAAAAAGCAGGAATCTGCAGTTTTGAAGAGTTCCCGGTTGTGTTCATCTTTGACGGTCTGGATGAGTGTCGACTTCCTCTGGACTTCCTCAACACTGAGATCCTGACTGATGTTACAGAGTCCACCTCAGTGGGTGTGCTGCTGACAAACCTCATCAGGGGGAAACTGCTTCCCTCTGCTCGCCTCTGGATAACCACACGACCTGCAGCAGCCAATCAGATCCCTCCTGGGTGTGTTGACATGGTGACAGAGGTCAGAGGGTTCACTGACCCTCAGAAGGAGGAGTACTTCAGGAAGAGATTCAGAGATGAGGAGCAGGCCAGCAGAATCATCTCCCACATCAAGACATCACGAAGCCTCCACATTATGTGTCACATCCCAGTCTTCTGCTGGATCACTGCTACAGTTCTAAAGAAGGTGTTAAAGACCAGAGAGGGAGGAGAGCTGCCAAAAACTCTGACTGAGATGTACACCCACTTCCTGGTGGTTCAGACCAAACGGAAGAACGTCAAGTATGATGGAGGAGCTGAGACAGATTCACACTGGAGTCCAGACACCAGGAAGATGATTGAGTCTCTTGGAAAACTGGCTTTTGAGCAGCTGCAGAAAGGCAACCTGATCTTCTATGAATCAGACCTGACAGAGTGTGGCATCGATATCAGAGCAGCCTCAGTGTACTCAGGAGTGTTCACACAGATCTTTAAAGAGGAGAGAGGACTGTACCAGGACAAGGTGTTCAGCTTCATCCATCTGAGTGTTCAAGAGTTTCTGGCTGCTCTTCATGTCCATCTGACATTCACCAACTCTGGAGTCAACCTGCTGTCAGGAAAACAAACAACCTCCCGGCTGCCTAAATTCTTCAGAAAACTAAAACATCTACACCGGAGTGCTGCGGATAAGGCCTTACAGAGTCCAAATGGACACCTGGACTTGTTCCTCCGTTTCCTCCTCGGTCTTTCACTCGAGACCAATCACAATCTCCTGCGAGGCCTGCTAACAAAGACAGGAAGTAGCTCACAGACCAATCAGGAAACTGTCAAGTATATCAAGAAGAAGATCAAGAAGAATCTGTCTGCAGAGAGAAGCATCAATCTGTTCCACTGTCTGAATGAACTGAATGATCGTTCTCTAGTGGAGCAGATCCAACACTCCCTGAGTTCAGGAAGTCTCTCCACAGATAAACTGTCTCCTGCTCAGTGGTCAGCTCTGGTCTTCATCTTACTGTCATCAGAAGAAGATCTGGACGTGTTTGACCTGAAGAAATACCATGCTTCAGACAAGGCTCTTCTGAGGCTGCTGCCAGTGGTCAAAGCCTCCAAAAAAGCTCTGTAAGTACAGCAATAGTTAGAGTCATATATCGTAACTTAAATGCTTTGCTGTCTTTTCAACTTCTTGATTGTTTTTTCTTCATTACCGTCTCTTCAGGCTGAGACTGAAACCTGTCAGAGAGAAGCTGTGAAGCTCTGTCCTCAGTTCTCAGCTCAACCTCTAGTCTGAGAGAGCTGGACCTGAGTAACACAACCTCAAATTATTTCAGATATTTCTCTGGGTTGTTGGCATTTCTTTAAACCAATCCCAATGGTCTTAGGCGACGCTAAGCTCAGATGCAGCAACGGTGGCTCTGCTAAATAGTCAACACAGTCTCACGGCAGTTCGTGTAAATGTCACGTTATTTTTAATCTATTGATACGTGTTCACGGGGACGTTTTTCTCTTTTTTTTACGTGTAAATGTCACGTTATTTTCTCGGGGAAAGGACGCCGGGAGACAGCCGAAAATGACGCCCCATAAGCTGGGAGGCGGCCCGCTAGGGACGCGCCACAATAACAGGATGACAGAGGTTTGGTTTAGGAGAAACCCAATGGTGAAAGGGCACCTTACACGCCGGGAGACGGCTGGGGGGGACAGTGGACGCACCACAATAACGGGATGGCAGTGGTTGGGTTTTCCCAATAAACGGCGGGAAACGGCTGGGAGACGGCCGAAAATGACGCTCCATAAGCCGGGAGGCGGCCCGCTGGGGACGCGCCACAATAACAGGATGACAGAGGTTTGGTTTAGGAGAAACCCAATGGTGAAAGGGCACCTTACACGCCAGGAGACAGCTGGGGGGGACAGTGGACGCACCACAATAACGGGATGGCAGTGGTTGGGTTTAGGAGAATCCCGATGGGGAAAGGGCGCCTTACACGCCGGGAGACAGCCGCGGGGGACGGGGGATGCGCCACAATAACACACGGGACAAAACGCCACACGATCCCCGGGAAACAAAGCGCCACACGCGGGAGGCGATCCCCGCTCGCCCAGGTGAAAGTCCTGTGTTGTTTGACCCATCCACCACCAGTGTTGGGAGTAACGCGTTACAAAAGTAACGCAATTACAGTAATGTATTCCTTTTTGCTGTAACGCAGTAATATAACGCATTACTAATTCAATTTCGGTAATATTATACTCGTTACAGTCTCAGTAACTTGTGTTACAACGCATTTTAACGCAACATTTAGTGGTGCATTGTTTTTTTAAAGAATTCACCAACACCGCGACACATTTCTTCACAGGAAAAAAAAAATCCGTATTATTTTCCTGTCGCTGTATTCGATGGTTGAGATGACTGCAGAGACAGATACATTTGCGAGATGGATATTATTTTCAGGAGTTATTACGCTGCGTTGAAGTGAGCTGTCCTGTTTCTGTTCCCGTGGTCAGAGCCAGAACCAGAGACGGTACGGACAGCATGTATGTCCCAACAGGTGACGGTACGTCAGCGGCTGACAGATATAAACATGTCGGGAATTAATGTTGAGGCTTGCTACACGTAAATATCATTGCATTTTATCAGCCGTAGAGAGTAACTACGCAGTAAAACTAAATTACTGTTAAATAAGGTTGTGTAGGCTACCTTTTCACAAATCAGCTGTAAATCAAGTACTGTAAATAATGTAAATAGTGAGTTTTAATCACACTATAATTGAACATTTCCCTTAGAGTGTTTTAAACTAAACAACATGAATTTCTTATTCAAGTGCTATAAACAAACATTTTACAACAATGCCGTACTTTTAATTGAGTATTTTCATTTTCTCCTAATTGCCTATTATACGTTTTACTTATCTATTTTTTATAGCTTTAGTTACTTTGCATATTTATATTAATTATACAAAATATGAATAATCTATGATGTATTAAAGTGGATTCACAAGCTTGCTGCCAAATCAAACTTCCCCTGTTATTTTGGTAAAAGTAACTCAAAAGTAATGCAAAAGTAGTGTAACGCATTACAATTCAGAGACAGTAATATTGTAATATAACTAATTACTCTCAAATGACAGTAACTAGTAATCTATAATGTATTACATTTTGGAAGTAACTTGCCCAACACTGTCCACCACCCCGACCAACCTCCCTACGTGGATTTTTGGCTTTTTATACTACTCCCTACCATTTTCGTGCTGTGGCCACGAAATATGCTTCCCATTTTAATACATTACTTCACACCACGTAAAAAACGAGAAAAACGTCCCCGTGAACACGTATCAATAGATCAAAATAACGTCACATTTACACGAATTGCAGTGAGACTGGGCTGAAATAGTTGCACCATAATTTTTTTTAAAGATATTTTTTAGGGCTTTTTTCTTTTATTTAGAACAGCTAAGGAGAGACCGGAAATGGGAGAGAATGGGGGGATGACATGCAGAAAAGGGCGGATTCAAACTTGGGCCGCTGGCAAAGACTTAGCCTACATGTGGCCACCCCAGCGTGTAGCTTGCTAGCTCGAAAGTTGTTGTTTTTAGAAGCATATAGAGTTTTGCAAGTTGAGGGACAACCAGCAGCGAATGAACTGTCATTAATCCAGATTAGAGAACACACAGAGAGCTGACGACGAGGGACAAAGCCTGGAAATGTACTTCTGTTGATCCAGACTGTTCCTGAGTTAATTTTAACTGTGAGGTTTTTAACAAGAGCTGAGAAGAGAATATACATCACCAGATTTAGTGATGCCTCACAAATTATCATCTAGATTTCCAGTTTATATTTTAGTCATACTGAAAAGCATATCCTTGTTTGACTTTTGAGTTAAAATGTCTTTGTTTCTTGAACTGAAAATCAGATCCTTTTTTCTTTTGATAATACTTTTAGTCCAGACTCGACCTATAATCTTTTTACATTTTAATAATACTGATATTTATCTTCTTGTTCATTATTGTCTCTTCAGGCTGAGTGGCTGTAACCTGTCAGAGAGAAGCTGTGAAGTTCTGTCCTCAGTTCTCAGCTCCCAGTCCTCTAGCCTTATAGAGCTGGACCTGAGTAACAACAATCTGAAGGATTCAGGAGGGAAGCTGCTGTCGGCTGGACTTCAAAGTCCACACTGCACACTGGAGACTCTCAGGTCAGGATTCAACAACCTGTTTAACTGATGGTCACCAAAATACTGATTTACATTAATGGATAAACTCGTAACGTCCCTAAAATTGTCTCTGCTTGTATGATTTCAAACAGTTGTGTTTATTTAGTTTTTATTGAGTTGTTGGAACTTGAAATATCAGACAGCTACCAGTAATGCTGTCAGATTGATGATGGACATTAGTGGGTGTTTGATTGTGTGTTGTTTTGTGTGTTTGCAGTCTGTCAGGCTGTCTGATCTCAGAGGAAGGCTGTTCTTCTCTGGTCTCAGCTCTGAGCTCCAACCCCTCCCATCTCAGAACGCTGGACCTGAGCTACAATCATCCAGGAGACTCAGGAGTGAAGCTGCTGTCGGCTGGACTTAAGGATCCTCTCTGGAGACTGGAAACTCTCAGGTATAAACACTGGATGATCATAGAAAGGAGGTATTTGTGTAGGAGGTCTCCAAGGAGAACATATCTGGAAACAAAAATAATTCCCCAACTAAAATGATAATTGCCTGTTGTTGAAGATCACTGCAGTTTGGACAGATATCTGTCATTTAAAAAAATATTCATATTTCATCACCAGTGTTAGGAGTGCTCGATGGTGTTTTTTGCCTGATAAACGTTAGGAGTAACGCATTACAAAAGTAACGCAATTACAGCAATGTATTCCTTTTGTAACAGGTATATTACCAACATTTTATAAGTAATGTGTTATATTACTGCGTTACAGCCAAAAGGAATACATTGCTGTAATTGCGTTACTTTTGCAATGCGTTACTCCTGTTACAATCTCACTAATGTGAGTTACAACGCTTTTTATCCCGACATTAGTGGTGTTTTGTTTTTTTAAGAACCGCAAAACATTTGGTGACAGAATAAAGGTCTGTGAGTGTTATTTACTGTTGCTGGACTCGATGGCTGAGATGACTGCAGAGACGGAAATGTTTGCCAGATCAACCTTATTTTCAGGAGTTTTTTGCGCTGCGTTGAACTGATTCACTGTTACTTTGGTCAGAGCCAGAACCAGAGACTGTACGGACAACATCTGAGTCCCAACAGGTAACAGTACATCAGTGCGGACAGATGACAGATAAAAAACATGTCTATAATGTTTAGGCTTGTTACATGTTAAATTAGCATTACATTTATCATGTGGAAAGTAACTATAATGTACTTCATGACTATTGTACTTTTAATTGAGTATTTTCATTTTCTTTTTACTTCTCCACCACAATTCAATGTCAAATAGGCCTATTGTACATCTTACTTCACTATTTATTTTATATCTTTAGTTAATCTGCAGATTCAGATTAATAACACTAATTAATATAAGTAAATTATGATGTATTAAATTGTATAAAGATGAGACTTTATTGATCCCGTGGTGAAATTAACAAGCTACCTGCTAAAAAGGGGCAGGTCTGGGGGGTGGGGGGCACCCGCCCCCCTGAAATATGACTGTCCCCTCCTGGTTACCCCCCCAATCCAAAAACCAGGGTGGGATAGCTGGCTAAATTAACATTAGATTTGTCTTCTATCTATACAGCTGGCGAACGTAATCATGGGTTAGCCCTGTGCTGTTTAACGTTAACTTCACCTTGATCAAAACAATTAAACCTAAAATAACTTCATGAGCGTGTTGAATTAAATTATTGTTGTAACCGTATAATGGTAACGTTCCCCACCGATAATTAGCATGAGCTACTTTACTCAGACTATGAATCAGAAATCTCCACTTCAGCAGCACTCACATACACCAACCGTTCCAGTTTCCCTTCTGTCTATATTCTGAAGGGTTTTACTGAGGGGTTTGTTCACATATCAGTTATAGCCTGATTTGTCACATTTTATAACTAAAAATGTGGCAAAAATTTATGTTTTATGCTGTTGCCACCATATTCTGATTTATGCGGTGATAAAAGGAGATATCTAAACTTCCCTCTGTAAAAACTGTTGACTTTAATATGTCGACAAAATGAATACAATTTAGAACATGGCTTTAACTAATGTTCACAATTCTGTTCTTGTATGCAAATTAGCGCATATTTAACAAGATAATGCATCATTTGCATATTTAATCTGCCCAAGCTTGATGTATACAACAAAAAACGGCATCTCCGATTCATATTTTAATCATTTTACTGCCCATCACAGGGGTGTCTTTGGTGTCTTTGAGGTTTTCGAAGAGGTTTTCTATCCAGCCTGGAACCTGTGCCTTTTTTCGGGGTCGTGAGCAATAAATCCAAACTCTTACATCCAAGATGGATCCACTTCATGTCCATAATTTATTTACTTTGATGATAATATGCGTAAAGTGAGTATTGGCATAAGTGACTGTCATGAGGGCAAAAGCTTTTTTAAGAAATGTATATATTTTGTCAACTGTAAAAGTTGAATTGTTTATTTTTCTTCACTGTTTGACTCCTAATACATATGAGAAGTGTTTTCTCTGTGTGTCATATCAATACATATCTATGAGATTTATGTAAAAAGGTTGTAGAACCATAAAGACAAATAAATAAATGAAACGGAACATTCAAATGACCTCACTGCAGCACAAATATTCTAATAGCTCAGTTTGTCCTGAACAAAATGATGTTCATAGATTGACTGTGGACAACAGGGTTGATGTTTTACAAGCTTTTTTAATAGAAAGGTCCATGTACATTAAAACTGAACCTTGAACTTTCTGACCTCAGGACTTTTGAGATGTATTTCTCCAGCTTTCAGACTGTTCCTTCATCAGTGTATAATAATGTGTGAGAGTGATGTAATGCCCCCCCCCCCTCCTCCTCCTTTCAGGGTGGAGCCTGCTGGAGTCAGATGGTTGACACCAGGTCTGAGGAAGTGTAAGTCTGTTTTACATTTCATTCATTGAACTGTGACATCACTCATTCAACCCTCGATGTCATCATCAAAGTGCTGATTGGTTAATAACTGCAGCTGTGTTGTGTCTCCTTCTCTCCGTCAGATTCCTGTCAACTCACACTGGACACAAACACAGTGAACAGAAAACTCAAACTGTCTGACAACAACAGGACGGTGACATATGTGAAGGACCAGCAGCCATATCCTGATCATCCAGAGAGGTTTGACTACTGGGCTCAGCTGCTGGGTAGAGATGGTCTGACTGGTCGCTGTTACTGGGAGGTTGAGAGGAGAGGAGAGGTTTATATATCAGTGAGTTACAGAGGAATCAGGAGGAAAGGAGTCAGTGATGACTGTGCGTTTGGACGTAATGATCAGTCCTGGAGTCTGAACCACTCTGATGGTGGTTACTCTGTCTGGCACAATAACAGAACAACAGACCTCCATCTCTCCTCCTCTGTCTCTGGTAGAGTAGCAGTGTATGTGGACTGTCCTGCTGGCTCTCTGTCCTTCTACACAGTCTCCTCTGACTCACTGATCCACCTCCACACCTTCAACACCACATTCACTCAGCCTCTTTATCCTGGGTTTAGGTTACGGTTAGGGTTAGGTTCACATGGTTCCTCAGTGTCTCTGTGTCCTGTGGTGGATGGAGAGTCTCCTCCTGTCAGAGAACCAGACAGTTGAGTCTGATCAGGATCATCAGCTGATGTTAGTGAGGAGAATGCGGGTATCACCAATGATTTCCTGAATGGATTAGATTCTGCTCCAAACAGCTAAATGACATGTAATGCTCTTCATCATCATCTCCAAAAGCTGCATTCAGCAACCACCTCGCTGCTTATCTGACAGCTTTAGTTCCTTTACACATTCAGATTATTAAAACTAAATACAATCAGATAATAAATGATGATGTATTATTACAGATTACTAGCTACAACATTAAAGTCATCAGTCATCAGAAATCAGTAATATCATACTGATTATTCTGCTGAATCACCACTTTTACTTTTGGTACTTTAAGTATTTGTTTGCTAATACTTTTGCACTTTTACTTATTTCTACACTGTGGTATCAGTACTTTAATTTGAGTACTTTGTGGTATATTTTATATTCTTATTTTTTATTATTATATAATGTTTTTATTTTTGTTATTATAATTCTAAGAGTCAGTCAGTTGGCTGGCAACGTTTGAACGGAAAAAAAGACTTTCCTGTTGGACGTTTTGGGCGCGCTCCAAACACATCAATGTTCCACTATTATTCACAATATGAAAATATTATGACTTTAACACGGGTCATGTAAACAGACGGTTGGATATTCAGAATAAGACCTTTTTGGTTTTACTGCAGTTTGTGACGGTTTGCAGCCTCTCGCCTGTTTACGGCGTACGGTCAGTTCTGTGCGTTGCTATGGTTACTGGACACAAACCAACCAGCCGACAGTTTGCAGGGCTGCAGACCCGATAAGAAGGAGAAACACAGATACTGTTAAACATTATCAAAGACTTGGATTTCAACAGGTTTGGAACACGCTGGAAACATCCTGTTAAACACGACTACATGTAAACAGAAATATTAGAGGAAGATTCTCTTTCAGTAGCCATGGAAACAGCTTAGAGGAATATTGTCTTTTTCTGAATAAGGGCCAAACCAGAATGTTATGTGCATGTAAACGTAGTCAGTGACTCTTAAGCTGTTTTCCAACAGTCTCCTGAGTTCATCTCTTCACATACCGATGCTGTTGCATGACTTTGTGCGTTGTCCGTAGGCCGCCGACTCTCCATGCGTGGGACGCCTCTTTCCACATGATAATCCAAATGTTGTCTTTTCCTCGTGAGCAATCCAAATTTCCACAAAGTCCATCAACAAGAATCTCCACTTCAAGGGAGGGTTTTTTACTTGTGTAGTGGCGATTTGTCCCCAGATTGAACAAAAACAAACTAAAAACTCAAAGTCAAACAGCCACTGAGGCATCGAAGGAGTGAATCTTACGCAGGTCAGAAACGTTCATCGTCCAGGCAAAGGATGGCGTTTTCTGATGTTTATTGTCCAAGTTTTGATAGGTGCAAACATTATAACAAAGAACAATGCATCAGCCCTCCCCGGTGTCTCCCTGCTACATCGCTGATTACCCAGACAGGAAGACTGCACCTGAGGCTTTTACTACGAAGAAAGATTTGGGGTTACCAAGGTAACTTCAGGTTCAACCCAATTCAATTCAATTCAATTCAATTTTATTTATAGTATCAAATCATAACAAGAGTTATCTCGAGACACTTTACAGATAGAGTAGGTCTAGACCAAACTCTGTACTTTACGAAGCCCCAACTATTACAGTAGTTGCCTCAAGAGCAAGCATTAGCAGTAGCTATTGCGACAGTGGCGAGGAAAAACTCCCTTTTTTGTTAGGAAGAAGCCTCGGACAGACCCAGACTCTTGGTAGGCGGTGTCTGACGGCACCAGTTGGGGGAGTGGTGAATGGTGGCAATAATAGTCATAATAAAGATAGTGAAGCAGTGATCACAATGGTAGTCATAGTAGTTCATGTCATAGTAGGGCACAGCAGGGCGTTACGGGGTGTAGTGTGGCACAGCAGCCTGGGTGGACGCGGTTGGACGCGGCAGGACGCAGTCGGACACTGCGGGGAAACGCAGAGCGTAGCAGGGTGTAGTAAGTCCATAGCGTCAGCTGCACCCAGGACCCCGGTGTAGGTGCCACCCAATTCCAAGGCGATGTTCTGGGTGAAGAAGAAGCAAAGGGACTCCGGGGAGAAAACTCCCCAGAGCTAGGTTAGTAACAGGCATTTCTGGGACTAAGATGCACACAAAAGGAGACAAGTGAAAAGAGAGAAGAGGGAGCGGCTCATTGTGTCCTTGGAAGGAGCTTCCCACAGCAGTCTAGAGTTATAATAGCATAACTAAGAGAGGCAGGCTAAAGAGAGGGGCCCTGGACCGGGCTCGTACTCTCCCCTGCCGGAACGGGCTTGTACTTCCTGCCTCCCTCTACTCTACTCTACTATGCTGCAACTCCTCACTCCCTAACTATAAGCTTTATCAAAGATGATGGTTTTCAGTTTATTCTTAAATGTGGCGACGGTGTCAGCCCCCCGAACCCAAGTTGGGAGCTGGTTCCACAGGAGAGGAGCCTGGTAGCTGAAGGCTCTGGCTCCGATTCTACTTTTAGAGACTCTAGGAACCACAAGTAGCTCTGAGTTCTGGGAGCGTAGTGCTCTAGTGGGACAATAAGGTACTAAAAGCTCTTCTATGTATGATGGTGCTTGACCATTTAGTGCTTTGTAGGTCAGGAGAAGGATTTTAAATTCAATCCTGGATTTTACAGGAAGCCAATGGAGAGAAGCTAATACAGGAGAAATGTGATCTCTTTTGTTAGTTCTTGTCAGAACACGTGCTGCAGCATTCTGGATCAGCTGGAGGGTCTTGAGGGACTTATTTGAGCAGCCTGATAGTAAACCCAGGGTTTTGTGTATCACAATGGTGGGTAACTTGTTAACGGGTTAAAATGCCATGGTAATTTATGCTGAACATCTAACCTGCTCGGGATTAGAGATCAACCGGTGTAAAAGCACCGCCTACTGATCAATACTCGATGATAATGGCGTCCCCGTTCTTAGAAGATCCGGTGGAGCTCATTGCGCGGAGAAAGAGAGAGGTGTGCTCAGAAAAGATAAAACATTTAGAGACTGACAAAACCCGTTAACATTCCCTGATGGGTTTCTTTATGAAAGATATAGATTTTAAGCGGAGGGAATTACGTATCTTTGTCAGCTTCTTGAGCAATGTGTTGCCAATGTGACACATCGACGACACTACGTTAACAAGAATCTTGTGTGCTGGCTAGTTGACTTTTAACAGATAGATCTCAGAGGGTGAGGATAATGGTGTTTTATCTTCCACTGGCTCCCCTCAGCGATGCGTCCTTTCACCACTTTTATATAAATTATACACCAATGAATGCCGCAGTCTTAACGCTGATAGACACATAATAAAGTTTGCAGATGATTCTGTAATTGTGTCACTACTTGACGACAAGGACACTAGCCTTGGTCCAGTGGTGAATGAATTTATTGACTGGTGTGAGCGCTCCTTCCTAAATATTAACGTCTTGAAAACCAAAGAAATAATTATTGATTTCAGGAAGAATCCTCTGCCAAGTTCTCCTGTTTTTATCCATGGCCAGGCTGTTGACGTTATACAGCAGTACAAATATCTGAGCATAATTATTGATAATAACTTGACATTTGAGGCCAACACAGATGCAGTTTGTGCTAAGACACACCAACCAATGTATTGTTTTCTGAAGTTGAGATGTTTTAATGTTGATACATCTTTTATGAAAATGTTTTATTCTTGTTTTAACTTTCTCTTTTATCTGCTGGTTTGGGTCCCTTAATTTAAAAAATGAGCCTAAACCAAACAGCATCGTTAAGAGGATTGACTTTGTAGAGTTATCCTTTTTATACAGGGTCAGAGTCACAAGGACGGCCAAAGCCATCCTCGCTGACCCGAGTCACCCCTTGTCCTGTGAATCTATCGGGTCGCAGGTACCTGGTACCCAGGTGTAACACCAAGAAATGGAAGAGCTCATTTGTCCCTGTTGGCATTGGTCTCATTAATACCTTGATCTAATTTGTACATGTTTTTTTCTCATACTCTGAGCCAGAAATCTCCACTTCAGCAGCACTTACATACACCAAATTTTCCGGTTGTATTCCTATGTATATTCTTAAAAAGTTTTTTTACAGAGGGGTTTGTTCATATATCACTCAGAGTCTGATTTATACAACATTCTATACCTAAAAACACGTCTGTTGACAGTATTTTCTGATTAATGGAGTGATAAAAAGATATCCAAAATCCCCTCTGTAAAAACCTTTGACTCTAATATGTCAACAAAATGAAACAAGAATTTTGAATCTGACTTCATCCAATTTTATTATATATATTATATTTCCCGAATTTCTCTTCTGGAAATATATGCAAATTACAGCATATTTAATGAGATAATACCTTATTTGCATATTTAAACATACATATTCTAAAACTTGTAATAACAAAGATATTTGTCTTAATGTCAGTAATCAACTGGGGAAGTTTCATTCTGATATCTATTCATTCATTCATCATTTTTTTCCTATTCACCTGGGGTGTCTCCCCATTGATCTCATTAATACCTTGATGTAATCTGTCCTGTTGGAGTATAAATATGAATGTATGTTATGTTGTGTATGGAATGCTGTCTTCTGTTCTCTGCTGGCTGTAGAAAGAATTGCCCCATTTGGGGATAATAAAGTTTACTTGTTCTTGATCTTGAAGGACATGTTTCCTCTGAACGCTGTGAAACAGCTCTGAGTTCTTTTTTCTCTGGTTTGGTGGGCGTGTCTCTTTTTTATTGGCTGTGTTAAGATAAGATAAGATAAGATAAGATAAGCCGCTTTCCGACCAAGTAGTTACAGGAACGTAGTTATAGGAAAAGTCCACTTTTTTCCACTAAGCAGATCTACTAACTACTCGCCCCCAAAACCGTTTTTTCCATTTGCATTCACACTGGCCAAGTGGCCATAGGGACTATAGGAGGGGTAAGGGAGTGACGCAAGCACGGCAACAGTCTTTATAGCGTTAAAATCAGAAAACAAATACACCAAAAAAAGTATGAACTAAATACTAAATGTAATGTATATAGCATATTTTTCATAATTTACACAAGTCTCCCGAAGAGACACGGGTATCTCTCTCGCCCCCGCCTCTGCCTGCTGCACTGTTGACGTGTGTGTGTGTGTGTGTGTGTGTGTGTGTGTGTGTGTGTGTGTGTGTGTGTGTGTGTGTGTGTGTGTGTGTGTGTGTGTGTGTGTGTGTGGGCCCGGTCAGCGAGATTGTCAAGCCCGCAGGGCACGCTTGTGGAGTTTAACTCTGAAAAGACAGTTAACCACAGGTTCCCTTTAATCTTATGATGGACATGTGTTGTGATATTTAAACAAACGAACTGTCAACGGCGAAATAAATTTTTACGAGACCGGTCTGAGAGACCTCCAGCCTACAGCGGGGTCTCTAAGCAGGACTGGCCGAGCGACGAGCTAGCGGCCGGGGCAGGCGCCTGCTGGCTGTTGCCTCACTTCATGGAGCTTCTCAACTCTGAAAACTTTGAAGCAAATTGTCAATTTGGCATCAATTTTCACAAGACTGCCTATATTCGAAATCTAAACAGTTCATTTCTTGTCTAAAACGTTGTCAGAAGTGAATTTAGTGATGAATAAGATGGCGAAAACTGTTAAAGTTGTCCCGTTGTTGGTCTCTCTGGACCGGAAACCTGACCCTCGTTGACCTAGGTCCCTATGCTGAAAAGGGAACAGCGAAAAGACCCTGCCCTGAAGTAGGAGCTGAAAGAGTTACAGGAACTATGGCCAGAGGAACTTAAAAATCCCCAAATTGGTCCAGTCGGAACACGAGAAAAAAAGGGTTCTAGTAATTTTATAGAACTGCAAAAATCCCTCCGGTCGGAAAGAGGCTATAGACTTCATCAATCCCACACTGGGGAAATTCCTTTGCTACAGCAGCTCAAAAGAAAAACAATGTACACACAACAGAATACCACAAATACACATTAAGTAGACATTGGTGAAAAAAAATATACATTAAGTATAAGAAATAGAAAAAGAATAGAATTAGTTATAGAATTTTTTTATAATAATAATAGTAATAGATCAAACATATTTACACAATAAACCTTCTATAAACAGACAGTATATAAACACAGATATACAGGTCTTTCAGTTGATAGCCAATCAGCAGAGACGTGTCTGTAAACTTGTGGTAATAAAAAGGCAGGGACGGACGGGCTCACAACACATTTAAAATCAGTTCTTTTGGAATGATGTGAGAAATGTACTATTCAAAGCGTTAACTGGAATGTATGGAGAAGAAAGATGTCATCTATGAAACAAGGACTAATTACTCTGACTAAATGTGGTAAAGACAAAAGCTTTTGAGATCATTTTGTTATGGGGTAGCTGTTCTTCCCCGTCCTGTGTGTGTGTTCTCTTCCCTTTTCCCTTGTGTGTCTGTCTGTCTTGTTCTGAGTCTTCAAGGAAGTAGGTCAAGGGGCATGGCTTCAAGGAAGTAGGTCAAGGGGCATGGCTTCAAGGAAGTAGGTCAAGGGGCATGGGTACATTCCATGATTCACCTCTGCAGTACTTAAACCCGTGTTGATCTTCCCTTCGACACCAGATTGTTACATCCACCAGTGTGGTAACTTGGCTCAGTAACTCTAAGTTTTGTCTAGCCTCTTGTTACTCCTAGTGCTCCTGTCTGATACCTGTTCCTCGCTCTAGATCTGCAGCCTTCTCTACTGCTACCTGCTGTGCTGCCAGCTCCTTGCTGCTCTGTCCATGTCCTCCACGCTCAGATTCCACAGTGAGTCATAGTGGACTCTCCTCTGCCTGCCCGACTCTAGTCTCGGGCCAGTCCTGGATTCTCCACTGCCTGCCTGCCTCGAGCTTCGGTCCAGCCCTGGAGCTATCCTACCCTGTCTCTGCCTTCATTGATCTCTCTTAGTACAGACTTTTCATTAAAACAACTTGAACTCTTTATTCTGTGTCACGTGTGGAATCTCTGTGTTCTGGGTTGGAACCGCGGTCATAACACATTTGAGACCAATAACATTGTTGAATACTGACTACAAGTTCCTCTCTGGAGTTGTTGCTACTAGGTTAAAGGGAGGTATGTCGACCACAATTGTTGAGACACAATCAGGTTTTTTAACTAAGGAAGGTCAATTCACAACAACATAAGACTTGTTTTAGATGTACTTGAATACAGCCATATTATTCATGATAGTGGGTTTATTATATTCTTAGATTTTTATAAAGCGCTTGATAGTTGTGTAGCTCTAGGGCACCTGTCCCCGATTTGAGATGAAGAAGGAATTCATCAGGGTTGCAGCAGATCTCCTCTTTTATTCATAGTGGTAGCAGAGATGTTGTCCATTTTGATCCAGAATAGTTGCATTGAAGGGTTAGTTTTGAGTGACAGACAAATTACCATAAGTCAACTTTATTTTTAAAGAATGAAAATCTAATTCCCTTAGCCTTACAAACTATCAACCAGTTTTCAAGAGCTTCAGGCTTACAACTGAGTTTAGATAAAAGTTAAATATTAACATTACATGATTATCCCTCGCAGCCTCCGTATAACATAAAGGTCAAGTCACAAGTTAAATATTTGGGGATTGTTATTTCCAGGGATAAGATCTTAAAATAAAAGGTAAGAGAACCACTGATTTAATTCTCCTCCAGAAGAACATTTACATTAAATGATGTTGTGCAGTGCATTAACCCTTGTGTTGTCCTCCCAGCTAAAAAAATAAATAAGGGCACTTTTTAGATGTTTTTGTTGCTCTTTTGTCATTTTGTCACTTTTTTAATATTTCTGTTCCTTTTTGTTGTTTGATTGTCACTTTTTGTCACTTTGCCGTTTTTTACGCTTTTTCTGAAGTTTTCAATGCTTTTTTTCCACCAGTATATACACCACTAACACCAAATTATAAACACTAGCTTCACACTTATTCTGGGAATTCATGGTCAATAAACCTAATTTTTAAGAAATCATACCTCATTTTTGAGTTTAAAAAGCAGAAATATGCTATAATATTGAATAAAATGTAATGAAATAAACTGAAACTGATCTTTAATTTCACAAGGCAAAAGTAGGAGCTGTAACACACTGAAAGCTTGCAGTCTTTTTGAATGTAGTGCAAGCAAACTAAATTGTGACTAATGTTTCGTCAAGTGTTTGTTTACACTGAAAAGAAGACTCAAGCTTTTACTGAACAACAGCGCCCCCTTTTGTCCTACGTCTGCTGTTCTACTGAAGCTACTGTGTTCTGTGCAGTTTTTAAAGGATGAAACGTGAACTGCCCTACTCCATTAACATGAAATGTTGTAGCCAACATTATAGAGGGGACATTTTCTACAATTAAGGTCTAGGCCCATGCTAACAAACAGCAGTGTTCATTGTAAAGTTTGCTTTGTTAGGCCTAACTTGAACTCTCCAGTGTCCAAAATTGAAGTTGTAAACATTTGGTAAAATATAGCACATGCTTAAATGGTCTATGTCTTTGTTTATTATGCAGGTTGTCCGAACCCTGACCCCGACCACCCTGACTTTGCTCCTTCACAACACCTGGGACCTGAGTTAGCCGATCCAACCGTATCTGCTAAGACAGCAGCAGATTAACAGGGTCGGTACCATCAAGCAGTGAAAAGGAGACAGCTTTATTCTGCAGCTGGACCAGGACCAGAACCAGAGATTGTTCCTGACATAGAAGACAACCAGGAAGAAAAAGGGGGATAATGTCATATGTGTGAAATGCTACAGCAAGAGGTACATAGGTTGCGTTTAGAGAGAGACTCTTACAAAAACAAGCTGTCAAAATTGTCCATCTCTTCAGAAAATGTCATTGTCACAGAGAATGATGCAGGTAGTCAAATTACGTGCAAGAAGAAATTCTTTTCATTTTATTTTGGACTGCCATCTTTTGCTGTTTATTTGGATTTTATACTTAATTGCACCACTTATTAAAGAAAGAAGGGTTATCTCCAAGGATATCTTGACTGCACAGAGTTTTTCATTGACAGGCCATTTAATCTCAGGGCTAGAGCCCAGACCTGGTCGAATTATAAACACCATAATACTCTTAAGGCTCTAATAGGTATTACATTCCATGGCTCAATATTATTTATTTCCAAAATGTGGGGAGGGAGAATATCAGATAAAGAGATCAATAGTAAGTCTGGCTTTTACAGTAACATTAATCCAGGCAATCAGGTGATGGCAGATAGAGGTTTTCTGATAGGTGACCACCTGGCTAGGCTTGGTGCCACACTCGTCATGCCTCCATTCTTGAAGGGGAGAAAGCAGCTACCTGGGTGTGATGTTGAGAGGGCCTGCCAACTTTCAGCATTGCGTATTCATGTGGAGCGAGCTATTGAACGGATCAAGATCTTTACAATTCTGAAAAACATGCTCCTTCTGACCATTGTTCCTCACTCCAGTGACATATTGACCGTCTATTGTGCTCTAAGTAATCTTAGACCTAAACTTATTAAATAATACTGCTACTGGACTTTGATTACTTTCCTCTCACTCTTTAACAAATTGATAAAATGGAATCTCATGTGATTACTATTGTGAAAACATCAGAATCAGCTTTATTGGCCAGATTTGCATAAACAAACAAAGAATTTGACCTGTTAATCTTAAAGTAAGAAATATAAAAAAAAATACTGTTAAGTTTACTGTATAACAATACAATATAATTTATAATTTTACAAAAAATATACAAAAGAGAGGGAAGGAATAGTGCAATATCAGTCTGTATAGTCTGAGATTATATGATTTAGATATGAATACAGTGCAAGGCAGATCAGTGCAGTGGTAATATATTAACAACAATATTGTAATTGTAGGATTGAAATATACATGAGTTTGATGAGCAGAACAGTGATGATTGACTTTGTTCAGTGTAAGGGTGGGGGCTATTTCTGAGTGTTCAACAGAGTGACTGCTTGGGGAAAGAAACTGACTTTGTGTCGGTTGGTTTTGGCGAGCAGTGCCCTGTATCTCCTACCAGAGAGAACAGTGCCCTGTATCTCCTACCAGAGAGAACAGGGCCCTGTATCTCCTACCAGAGTGAACAGTGCCCTGTATCTCCTACCAGGGAGAACAGTGCCCTGTATCTCCTACCAGAGAGAACAGGGCCCTGTATCTCCTACCAGAGTGAACAGTGCCCTGTATCTCCTACCAGAGAGAAGAACAGTGCCCTGTATCTCCTACCAGAGAGAACAGTGCCCTGTATCTCCTACCAGAGTGAACAGTGCCCTGTATCTCCTACCAGAGAGAAGAACAGTGCCCTGAATCTCCTACCAGAGAGAACAGTGCCCTGTATCTCCTACCAGAGAGAACAGTGCCCTGTATCTCCTACCAGAGAGAACAGTGCCCTGAATCTCCTACCAGAGAGAACAGTGCCCTGTATCTCCTACCAGAGAGAACAGTGCCCTGTATCTCCTACCAGAGGGAAGAACAGGGCCCTGTATCTCCTACCAGAGGGAAGAACAGTGCCCTGTATCTCCTACCAGAGAGAACAGTGCCCTGTATCTCCTACCAGAGAAAACAGTGCCCTGTATCTCCTACCAGAGGGAAGAACAGTGCCCTGTATCTCCTACCAGAGAGAACAGTGCCCTGTATCTCCTACCAGAGAGAAGAACAGTGCCCTGTATCTCCTACCAGAGAGAAGAACAGTGCCCTGTATCTCCTACCAGAGAGAACAGTGCCCTGTATCTCCTACCAGAGGGAAGAACAGTGCCCTGTATCTCCTACCAGAGGGAAGAACAGTGCCCTGTATCTCCTACCAGAGGGAAGAACAGTGCCCTGTATCTCCTACCAGAGGGAAGAACAGTGCCCTGTATCTCCTACCAGAGGGAAGAACAGTGCCCTGTATCTCCTACCAGAGAGAAGAACAGTGCCCTGTATCTCCTACCAGAGTGAACAGTGCCCTGTATCTCCTACCAGAGAGAACAGTGCCCTGTATCTCCTACCAGAGAGAACAGTGCCCTGTATCTCCTACCAGAGAGAACAGTGCCCTGTATCTCCTACCAGAGAGAAGAACAGGGCCCTGTATCTCCTACCAGAGAGAAGAACAGGGCCCTGTATCTCCTACCAGAGGGAACAGGGCCCTGTATCTCCTACCAGAGAGAAGAACAGGGCCCTGTATCTCCTACCAGAGGGAAGAACAGAGCCCTGTATCTCCTACCAGAGGGAACAGGGCCCTGTATCTCCTACCAGAGAGAAGAACAGGGCCCTGTATCTCCTACCAGAGAGAACAGGGCCCTGTTCCTGACCCTGGACCAGTACAGGTCCATCTTTGAATCAAAACCCTTTGCTCCTTAACTTTCTTGTGTATTTCACTGATATATGTTTGGATTATTTTATTTATTATTGTATTCATCTTATTGTTATTTTTTCTTTTTTTCTCTTTTAAGATAAATATGTATGTACATTTTTAATAAATGTCCATTATCTTCGTACACAATTTTACTTGGTTTCATTGTCGTGTTCTTCCCCCCTTAATGCCGTACCTAGAACTTGCCTAATCCACAACAGGATAAACAGCACCTCTCCTATCATAACTAGTAAGGTATGGATTGGTGCAACCAAAACAATCTAGAGCTCAACGCTCTAAAGACAGTGGAGATGGTTGTGGACTTCAGAAAGAACCCAGCCTCACCTGCCCCCATCACCCTCTGTGGCTCCACAATTGACACTGTGGAGTCTTTCCGCTTCCTGGGAACTACCATCTCCCAGGACCTCAAGTGGGAGCTGAACATCAGCTCCCTCGTCAAGAAAGCACAACAGAGGATGTACTTCCTGCGGCAACTGAAGAAATTCAACCTGCCAAAGACAATGATGGTGCACTTCTACACAGCCATCATTGAGTCCATCCTCACATCCTCCATCACCATCTGGTACGCTGCTGCCACTGCCAAGGACAAGGGCAGACTGCAGCGTGTCATTCGGTCAGCTGAGAAGGTGATTGGCTGCAATCTGCCGCCGCTCCAGGACCTATACGCCACCAGGACTCTGAAGCGTGCTGGAAAGATTGTGGCTGACCCCTCCCACCCCGGACATAAAATCTTTGAGCCACTCCCCTCTGGCAGGAGGATGAGGTCCATCAGGACCAAAACCTCACGCCACATAAACAGCTTTTTCCCCTCCTCCACTAGTCTTATCAACAAGGCTCGGAATCCATCCTGACTCTCTCCACACCCCACCTCTGGCTCCTCATGCCACTGTACCTACTCTGCTGTAGCGTTCCTTTTTAATACTGTTTAACTTATTTTACTATTTATTTACATTTATTTTATCGTTATTAATACATACTGTGTGTATATGTTTATACTTATATTGTTTATATTCTTTTATCCTTCTTATATTTGGAGCATGTGTGACATGCACCAACAACACCATGACAAATTCCTCGTATGTGCAACAAACGTACTTGGCAATAAAGCCCTTTCTGATTCTGATTTGTTCTCTGTAGAGATTAAAAAAGCTTGTAAAACATCAACCCCGTTGTCCACAGTCAATCTATGAACATAATTTTTTTCAGGACAAACTGGTATATTAGAATATTTGTGCTGCAGTGAGGTCACTTGAATGTAAAAAAGGTTGTAGGAACATAAAGACAAATAAATAAATAAAACGGAACATGACTCTCACAGATAGTATTGATATGACACACAGCAATAAAAGCTAA
>NC_050173.1:7070630-7075630 GCF_008315115.2 Sander lucioperca
TAAAACACACTTCATTCAAAGTGGACAGAAACTAAATAAAACTATAAAAAAACCCCGTCTTGGTTCATCTTTCCACTGTTCCAACAATCACCACTCTGGTTTGGTTGAAATAAACCCTTAATTCACCCATTTACATGTGGAGATATGCTGGCTCTATACACGCTAAAAGTCCTGATTATTTACATGGAGTCTGGTGGAAATATGCTGGCTCTATACACGCTAAAAGTCCTGATTATTTACATGGAGTCTGGTGGGTTTGGTGATGGTGATTTCGGGGCTGTTTCATGTTAAACTAAAAGGATCTTACTCTTTAACTAAAAGGTCTATCTCTGTAGGGATCCATCCCATAATGTTGTCAGACACTTAGAATAATAATCTGAGTCTGTCAGATCCTTTTAGTTTAACATGAAACAGCCCCGAAATCCCTATCACCAAACCCACCAGACTCCATGTAAATAATCAGGACTTTTAGCGTGTATAGAGCCAGCATATTTCCACCAGACTCCATGTAAATAATCAGGACTTTTAGCGTGTATAGAGCCAGCATATTTCCACCAGACTCCATGTAAATAATCAGGACTTTTAGCGTGTATAGAGCCAGCATATTTCCACCAGACTCCATGTAAATAATCAGGACTTTTAGCGTGTATAGAGCCAGCATATCTCCACATGTAAATGGGTGAATTAAGGGTTTATTTCAACCAAACCAGAGTGGTGATTGTTGGAACAGTGGAAAGATGAACCAAGACGGCTTTTGATAGTTTTATTTAGTTTCTGTCCACTTTGAATGAAGTGTGTTTTACGATGATAAAAGTCCTGATTATTTACATGGAGTCTGGTGGAAATATGCTGGCTCTATACACTCTAAAAGTCCTGATTATTTACATGGAGTCTGGTGGGTTTGGTGATGGTGATTTCGGGGCTGTTTCATGTTAAACTAAAAGGATCTTACTCTTTAACTAAAAGGTCTATCTCTGTAGGGATCCATCCCATAATGTTGCCCGGCCCGGCTCGGCTCGGCCCGGCTTGGTTCCCGGTGTGACCGTGTCTGTGTGTTTGTGTTTCAGAGGACAAAGAGAGAATGGAGACCGCTGGAGGACCGGAGCTGCACCGATCTACCCTGGTTCCTGCTCTTCACTGTCTTCTGCGTCGGCATGGTAACCACCATGAGCCTTGCTCTGACAGCATGTTCATCTCTTCAATACCACCTTAAAATATCTCCAATACCTCCTTAAAATATCTCCAATACCACCTTAAAATATCTCCAATACCACCTTAATTTATCTCAAATACCTCCTTAAAATATCTAAAATATCTCTTTAAAGGGGTGATAGAATGAGTTTACCTCGTCATAGTGTAATCAGGACAGTTTGGAGGTAACTAGGACCATGTTACCTCGTCATAGTGTAATAATGTATATGTATATTTATAATGAATGGAGGTAACTAGGACCATGTTACCTCGTCATAGTGTAATAATGTATATGTATATTTATAATGAATGGAGGTAACTAGGACCATGTTACCTCGTCATAGTGTAATAATGTATATGTATATTTATAATGAATGGAGGTAACTAGGACACACAGAGAACCTCAGTCCCATTGACTCCTCTTTCCTCTGCAGATCTCACAATGTTAAACTGCTGCTGAAAACGGGAGAATCTCAACCAAACTCATAGTTGACGTCAACTCGGCAGCTCCTCCTCATCTGGCTCTAGTCTCTATCTTTGTCACGCCCTAAAATTTACATACACCACTGATCTGAGGTCAGCTAGTCTTCTGAATAGGTCTCAGATCTCTGATATTCCATTACTAAATTCACTTCTGAGACGTTTTTATGCGAGAAGTCAACTATGTAAAGCTCAAATATGGGCCATTTTACCAAAATTGATGGCTAATTGCAAATTTGGTAAGACAGTGTTGGACTTCAGGAGCTCCACAATGTGCCGTGACCGGCGGCGGCTGCCGGCCGGGTTTGATGCCCTCCTGGTCGGCCTCTCCACCTTCACAGAGCCGCTATGAGCTGGAGCTTGTGTGTGTGTGTGTGTGTGTGTGTGTGTGTGTGTGTGTGTGTGTGTGTGTGTGCGCGTGCGTGCGTCAGTCACGGGGGAACGGAGCAGTAGCCCCGCCCACTGCTGAGAGCCGACAGGATTGAAACAGCAGCGACTTTAGAGTGAAACCGTTCCAGCGTACATTGATGTTAAATGTCTACAGGTTGGCAGGACGGTCTGAAATGTTTTCACGGTCTTTAGCTGTAGCCTACGTTTTGTTGGTAATGTGAGATGTTCGAGTCACATAGGTCTCGTCTTCATATCAGAAACTAGGAAATGGTCAACCCGTTCTCACTCCCGCTTGGTCATTGTCTCTCAGAGCGCACGTGCAGAGGACATGCCTGCAGGGCTTCACTCTCCGCTCCGTGCGTGCGTGCGTGCGTGCGTGCGTGTAAAATGAGACCTGCTGTCTCATCTCCAATGTTTGTGTATGTGGTTCCTCAACCAATCAGCATGCAGCTAATCTAAATATTCATGAGCAGACCATATTTGGAAGAAAAGCTGTCATTCCAAATAGAGCCATTCCACAGGGATGGACCCGTAGAACAGCCCAACCAATGTTACATACCCTATTAGGAGACCTTCAGGAACAGAGTGAGATACCCTATATAATCATTATATCAGCCTATAATGAACAGTGAGATACCCTATATAATCATATCAGCCTATAATACCTAATAACTCTGATATCTATATAAACTGGTCAATAACGATCTCTCTTTCTCTCTAACCTGTCTGTCTCTAACCTGTCTGTCTCTCTAACCTGTCTGTCTCTCTGTCCTGCAGGGCAGCATCTGTGGCTTCAGCATCGTGACTGGTGGAGCAGCTCGTCTGGTCTTTGGATACGACAGCTACGGGAACACGTGTGGTCAACGCAACGAGCCAATCGAAGGCATCCGGCTCAGCGGCCTCGACCACACAGACAGGAAGTAGGTTCATATGTTTCTATGTACCCTATCTGAGAACCGCTGGTGTAAAGCATATGGTCCCGGCCCTAACGGCTGTTAGATCTTTATCTGTTCCTCGCTACAGGACCAGAGCTGATGGTTCCTTCAGGATCTGGTCCTCTGCTGGGCGTCTGTGCTAGAGCTCAACATCTCTGCCTGTCTTCATTTCTATCATTTTACACGGGGGCCAGGCTGGGGCCAGGCTGGGGCCGCGCTGGGTGTGCGTGTGTGTCTGTGCACGTGTGTGTGTGTGCACGTGTGTGTGTGTGCACGTGTGTGTGCGTCTGTGTCTCTGTGTGTGTGTGTGTGTGTCTCTGTGTGTGTGTGTGTGTGTGTCTGTGCGCGTGTGCGTCTGTGTCTGTGTGTGTGTGTACACATTTGAATAATATCAGGCTGTAAACAGGTTTGGTCTTTTAAAAAGCTAAATGTACTTGTTGGGCTCTGGCCTTTAAGGCTGGTTACAGCTCTAGACTGGTTACAGCTCTAGACTGGTTACAGCTCTAGACTGGTTACAGCTTTAGACTGGTTACAGCTTTAGACTGGTTACAGCTTTAGCCTGGTTACCTGGGGCCACGCTGGGGCCAGGCTCAGTCTACTGGTTACAGCTCTAGTCTGGTAACAGCTCTAGACTGGTTACAGCTCTAGACTGGTAACAGCTCTAGTCTGGTTATAGCTCTAGACTGGTTATAGCTCTAGTCTGGTTACAGCTCTAGTCTGGTTATAGCTCTAGTCTGGTTATAGCTCTAGTCTGGTTATAGCTCTAGTCTGGTTATAGCTCTAGTCTGGTTATAGCTCTAGTCTGGTTATAGCTCTAGTCTGGTTACAGCTCTAGACTGGTAACAGCTCTAGTCTGGTTACAGTCTCTGACTGTCCTGTCTCTGACTGTCCTGTCTCCGACTGCCCGGTCTCTGACTGTCCTGTCTCTGACTGTCCTGTCTCTGACAGTCCTGTCTCTGACTGTCCTGTCTCTGACTGTCCTGTCTCCGACTGCCCGGTCCCTGACTGTCCTGTCTCTGACTGAACATGTCAGGTCAGCCCAAATAAAGGCCGACGGCTCCTCAGACGGCCGACGGCACGGGGCACACCGACCAGACTCGAGTCACCGACCTCTCCAGACGGCCCGACGCCTGATTATCAGGCTGGTGTGTCTTCTCTCTAAAGATAACTTAGAGCTAGGGTTGGGAACCGAAACCCGGTTCCACTATGGAACTGGTTCTTACTCAGCCGGTAGGAATCTGACCGGACTGGAACGAAATATTCGGTTCCTCATTTCGGTTCCTCTTAATGTGTGGACTGAAATATTTTCCCTCTGTCGCTCCGAAACGGACGTAAAAATATCCCCCTCTCTCTGTAGTCTACCGTTAGCTAGCTACTGTACATGTAGGCTGCTTTTTAAATGCCATATCTTCCCTCTGGGCTCACCAAAACAGACGAAAGGCGTATTACTGCCACCACATGTATAAACAGCCTTTCTCTGATGTCATTTTTCAGTTTTTCAAGAATCGGTTGAGGAATCAGAATCGTTTTAAAAGTACCGGTTCGGCATCGGAATCCAAACAGTACCCGACCCTCCTTACAGCAGGGGTCTTCAACAGGGGGTCCGGGACCCCTAGGGGGTCCTGAGAGTCAATGCAGGGGGGCCGGCAAAAATAAAAAGTCTCAACATGAATCCAACATTTTATTAGCAAATATAAATCCCCACTGCTGATTGGCTTACTGGCCTGTAGGTAACGCTGTCACTAAGGTAACGCTGTCACTAAGGTAACGCTGTCACTAAGGTAGCCATCCCCAGATATCTATGTGTATTTGTTATAAGGATCCTAGACGACCAGCTAGTCTTCCTGGGGTCCAAAACAACATTTCATCAGACAATATTAAAACATTTCATGACATATACAGAAAAGAAAGTGAATACAACAATATCTGCTTACAGAACGAAATAACAACCGCGGCACAGTGGTTGAGAATCACTGGTCTAGCTCTCCCAGTGAGAGCGTGCGC
>NC_050173.1:7083130-7123130 GCF_008315115.2 Sander lucioperca
TGTAAATAATCAGGACTTTTAGCATCGTAAAACACACTTCATTCAAAGTGGACAGAAACTAAATCAAACTACCAAAAGTACCTATTTACCTATATAAAAGTACCAATTATTTACATGGAGTCTGGTGGAAATATGCTGGCTCTATACACGCTAAAAGCCCTGATTATTTACATGGAGTCTGGTGGAGATATGCTGGCTCTATACACGCTAAAAGTCCTGATTATTTACATGGAGTCTGGTGGAGATATGCTGGCTCTATACACGCTAAAAGTCCTGATTATTTACATGGAGTCTGGTGGAGATATGCTGGCTCTATACACACTAAAAGTAGTGATTATTTACATGGAGTCTGGTGGAGATATGCTGGCTCTATACACACTAAAAGTAGTGATTATTTACATGGAGTCTGGTGGAAATATGCTGGCTCTATACACGCTAAAAGTCCTGATTATTTACATGGAGTCTGGTGGAAATATGCTGGCTCTACACACGCTAAAAGTACTGATTATTTACATGGAGTCTGGTGGAAATATGCTGGCTCTATACACGCTAAAAGTCCTGATTATTTACATGGAGTCTGGTGGAGATATGCTGGCTCTATACACGCTAAAAGTCCTGATTATTTACATGGAGTCTGGTGGAGATATGCTGGCTCTATACACGCTAAAAGTCCTGATTATTTACATGGAGTCTGGTGGAGATATGCTGGCTCTATACACACTAAAAGTAGTGATTATTTACATGGAGTCTGGTGGAGATATGCTGGCTCTATACACACTAAAAGTACTGATTATTTACATGGAGTCTGGTGGAAATATGCTGGCTCTATACACGCTAAAAGTCCTGATTATTTACATGGAGTCTGGTGGAGATATGCTGGCTCTATACACGCTAAAAGTCCTGATTATTTACATGGAGTCTGGTGGAGATATGCTGGCTCTATACACGCTAAAAGTCCTGATTATTTACATGGAGTCTGGTGGAGATATGCTGGCTCTATACACACTAAAAGTAGTGATTATTTACATGGAGTCTGGTGGAAATATGCTGGCTCTATACACGCTAAAAGTCCTGATTATTTACATGGAGTCTGGTGGAGATATGCTGGCTCTACACACGCTAAAAGTACTGATTATTTACATGGAGTCTGGTGGAAATATGCTGGCTCTATACACGCTAAAAGTAGTGATTATTTACATGGAGTCTAGTGGGTTTGGTGATGGTGATTTCGGGGCTGTTTCATGTTAAACTAAAAGGATCTTACTCTTTAACTAAAAGGTCTATCTCTGTAGGGATCCATCCCATAATGTTGTCACACACTTAGAATATTAATCTGGTTGTAAAGTACTGAAGTTACCGTTTAACGTGGACTCTGTTTCAGGGATAAGAACCGTCTCCCGGTGACTCCCATCCTGTCGTCGGTGCTGCGGCTGGTCCGGTATCACCTAGGAACCGTTGCTAAGGGAGCCTTCATCATCACGCTGGTCAAGATCCCCCGACTCATCCTCATGTACCTGCACAACCAGCTCAAAGGAAAGGTACAAAACCTTATCACACACAGCTGATAGAAAAGAGACTTCAGATACAGTATTAGGGGACCACTAAGGTCTATATAAGAGACTTCAGATACAGTATTAGGGACCACTAAGGTCTATATAAAGAGACTTCAGATACAGTATTAGGGGACCACTAAGGTCTATATAAAGAGACTTCAGATACAGTATTAGGGACCACTAAGGTCTATATAAAGAGACTTCAGATACAGTATTAGGGGACCACTAAGGTCTATATAAAAGAGACTTCAGATACAGTATTAGGGACCACTAAGGTCTATATAAAGAGACTTCAGATACAGTATTAGGGGACCACTAAGGTCTATATAAAAGAGACTTCAGATACAGTATTAGGGGACCACTAAGGTCTATATAAAGAGACCTCAGATACAGTATTAGGGGACCACTAAGGTCTATATAAAGAGACTTCAGATACAGTATTAGGGGACCACTAAGGTCTATATAAAGAGACTTCAGATACAGTATTAGGGACCACTAAGGTCTATATAAAAGAGACTTCAGATACAGTATTAGGGGACCACTAAGGCCTATATAAAAGAGACTTCAGATACAGTATTAGGGGACCACTAAGGTCTATATAAAGAGACTTCAGATACAGTATTAGGGGACCACTAAGGTCTATATAAAAGAGACTTCAGATACAGTATTAGGGGACCACTAAGGCCTATATAAAAGAGACTTGTCTGCTGAAGACCTGTATCTGCTGTCTGTCTCTCTAACCTGTCTGTCTCTCTGTGATCAGGAGAACGCCTGCGCTCGCTGTCTGCTGAAGACCTGTATCTGCTGTCTGTGGTGTTTGGAGAAGTGCCTCAACTATCTCAATCAGGTCTACCTGTCTCTCTCTCTAACCTGTCTGTCTGTCTCTAACCTGTTTGTCTGTCTGTCTAACCTGTCTGTCTGTCTCTCTAACCTATCTGTCTCTCTGTCCGTCTTTCTATCTGTCTCTCTCTCTCTATCTGTCTCTCTGTCCGTCTCTGTCTTTCTACCTGTCTCTCTGTCCGTCTGCCTGTCTGTCTTTCTGCCTCTCTCTCTCTCTCTCTCTCTCTACCTGTCTCTCTCTCTAACCTGTGTGTCTCTCTGTTATTACCCAGAATGCCTATGCAGCGACGGCCATCAACAGCACCAGTTTCTGTACGTCAGCGCGCGATGCCTTCGTGATCCTGGTGGAGAACGCTCTCCGCATCGCTACGATCAACGCCATCGGAGACTTCGTGCTCTTCCTGGGGAAGGTCAGTCTCTCTAGAGAAGGTCAGTCTCTCTGGGGAAGGTCAGTCTCTAGAGAAGGTCAGTCTCTCTAGAGAAGGTCAGTCTCTAGAGAAGGTCAGTCTCTATAGAGAAGGTCAGTCTCTATAGAGAAGGTCAGTCTCTCTGGAGAAGGTCAGTCTCTCTAGAGAAGGTCAGTCTCTCTAGAGAAGGTCAGTCTCTCTGGAGAAGGTCAGTCTCTCTAGAGAAGGTCAGTCTCTCTGGAGAAGGTCAGTCTCTCTAGAGAAGGTCAGTCTCTCTAGAGAAGGTCAGTCTCTCTGGAGAAGGTCAGTCTCTCTAGAGAAGGTCAGTCTCTCTAGAGAAGGTCAGTCTCTCTGGAGAAGGTCAGTCAAGGTCAGTCTCTCTGGAGAAGGTCAGTCTCTCTAGTGAAGGTCAGTCTCTCTAGAGAAGGTCAGTCTCTCTGGGGAAGGTCAGTCTCTCTAGAGAAGGTCAGTCTCTCTGGAGAAGGTCAGTCTCTCTGGAGAAGGTCAGTCAAGGTCAGTCTCTCTAGAGAAGGTCAGTCTCTCTGGAGAAGGTCAGTCTCTCTAGAGAAGGTCAGTCTCTCTAGAGAAGGTCAGTCTCTCTAGAGAAGGTCAGTCTCTCTGGAGAAGGTCAGTCTCTCTAGAGAAGGTCAGTCTCTCTGGAGAAGGTCAGTCAAGGTCAGTCTCTCTGGAGAAGGTCAGTCTCTCTAGTGAAGGTCAGTCTCTCTAGAGAAGGTCAGTCTCTCTGGAGAAGGTCAGTCTCTCTGGAGAAGGTCAGTCTCTCTGGAGAAGGTCAGTCTCTCTGGAGAAGGTCAGTCTCTCTGGAGAAGGTCAGTCTCTCTGGAGAAGGTCAGTCTCTCTAGAGAAGGTCAGTCTCTCTAGAGAAGGTCAGTCTCTCTGGGGAAGGTCAGTCTCTCTAGAGAAGGTCAGTCTCTCTGGAGAAGGTCAGTCAAGGTCAGTATCTCTAGAGAAGGTCAGTCTCTCTAGAGAAGGTCAGTCAAGGTCAGTATCTCTAGAGAAGGTCAGTCTCTCTGGAGAAGGTCAGTCTCTCTAGAGAAGTGTCTGGAGCTCTGCTGGGTTCTGGTGTTGAGAGATGTTAAAATTTACTTCAGATGACAGACGTGAGTGGTGTAAGTGTAAATAAAGGTTGTATGAATGAAGACGTAACAGGTGTGTGTGTGTGTGTGTGTGTGTGTGTGTGTGTGTGTGTGTGTGTGTGTCCCAGATCCTGATCGTCACGGCGACAGCGTTTGCCGGCGTGCTGCTGCTGAACTCCCAGCGTGACTACGCTGAGTGGCTGCTGCCGCTCGCCATCGTGTGTCTGTTCTCCTTTCTGGCGGCGCACTGCTTCCTGTCGGTGTTTGAGATTGTGGTGGACGTCCTCTTCCTCTGCTTCGCCGTCGACACCAAGTACAATGACGGCTCGCCGGGGAACGAGTTCTTCATGGACAAGGCTCTCATGGTCAGACACAAACACATATATCATATCATATATATTATATTATATATTATATAACATATATATGTTATATAATCACATATAAACCTAGCACAAAAGGTAAGGACGTGTGTTTGGTAGATTATGTCTCCGTGGTAACGATGCTCATACCGTTGGAAAGCCTGTTTACTTCCCTTCAGATGCTGCCCCGTCTGAAAGGAACATGCCTTTGTGGGATGAGCAGCAGAGCTGAGTATGGGGGGTTGCACCCATGAAATATTTGCCAAATCTTCTCTGCCAATGCCAAACAGCTGATTCTGCCGTTGACTGGTTTGGTGTTTGGTGGATTGGATGATTCTGCCTACAGCAGTTGGATCGTAGGGTCAGAGTGTGGAGAAGACGTGGAGAATGCTATGCTGATTGCTGCACCGATAGAGGAACACCTTTAGGTGGAGGCAGTGTGACGGTGTGGGGCGGCATCTCCCTCACTGGAAAAACAAGGCTTGTCATCACTGGAGGTAATCTCAATGCAGAGAGATATAGAGATGAGATTCTGCAACCGGTTGCAATCCCATATCTCCACAGTCTGGGACCGAGCTCTATCCTCCAAGATGACCATGCTCACCCCCACAGGGTGGGGTTTCTCAGAGACTACCTCCAGAATGTGGGGGTGGAGAGGTTGGGACGGCCTGCCAGCAGTCCTGACCTCAACCCCACTGAACACCTGTGGGATCAGCTTGGGCGTGCTGTTGGTGCCAGAGTGACCAACACGACCACGTTGGCTGACTTGCAACAAATGCTGGTTGAAGAATGGGATGCCATCCCACAGCAGTGTGACCAGGCTGGTGACCAGCGTGAGGAGGAGGAGCCAGGCTGGTGACCAGCGTGAGGAGAAGGAGGAGCCAGGCTGGTGACCAGCGTGAGGAGGAGGAGCCAGGCTGGTGACCAGCGTGAGGAGGAGGAGCCAGGCTGGTGACCAGCGTGAGGAGGAGGAGGAGCCAGGCTGGTGACCAGCGTGAGGAGAAGGAGGAGCCAGGCTGGTGACCAGCGTGAGGAGGAGGAGCCAGGCTGGTGACCAGCGTGAGGAGGAGGAGCCAGGCTGGTGACCAGCGTGAGGAGGAGGAGCCAGGCTGGTGACCAGCGTGAGGAGGAGGAGCCAGGCTGGTGACCAGCGTGAGGAGGAGGAGGAGCCAGGCTGGTGACCAGCGTGAGGAGGAGGAGCCAGGCTGTTGTGGCTGTGTATGGTTCTTCCTCACGCTACTGACGCTCCTGTTTGTGAAATGAATTAATTGTTAAATTGCCAATATGTCTTGTTTCTTCAAACTTCAATCATCCAATCCACCAAACACCAAACCAGTCAACGGCAGAATCAGCTGTTTGGCATTGGCAGAGAAGATTTAGCTAATTATTCATGGGTGCAACCCCCCCATACTCAGCTCTGCTGCTCATCACACACACACATGCTCCTTACAGACGGGGCAGCATCTGAAGGGAACTAGACAGGCTTTCCAACGGTATGAGCATTGTTACCACGGAGACATAATCTACCAAACACACACGTCCTTACCTTTTGTGCTCAGTTTATATTATATAATAAACATAGCTTTATCTCTCATGGTGGGAACATAGAAGCTCTAGTGTAATAACATCAGCTTTAAGCTGAGGTTGTTCTGCTTTAAGGGAAGATACTTCAGGAAATGACATCCCAACAAGCACCAATAAGCAGCGTTCAGCCTCCGGCTGCAGAGCATTGTGGGAGTTAACCTGTTCCTGTGTTTGCAGGAGTTTGTGGAGAGCAGCCGGCGGTTGGGCCGAGCGGCGGAGCGTGGGCGGAGCCGCGTGAAGGAGGCTGCGTCAGTCGGGGCGGAGATGAAGCCCATGGTGAGTGACCGCGGCGTGGAGTCGGAGGGGGCGGGGCTGGACGGCTGCGGCTGGGAGTGGGAGGAGCTTCAGGAGTTCCAGGTGTACTACCTGCTGCTGGGCGTGGTGCTGGACTGGGCGATGACGCCTCACGGCGACGGACGTGGCTTGGTGCTCTGTCTTAGCGAGGACGTCGTGCTCTTCCTCTGCATCTACCTGCCCACCTCCACGCTCTTCCTGTTCGCCAGCCTGCTGCACACGCCAAGCCCCGCCCCTGTCACGCACACCACCCAATCAGCTGCCGCCACCGCCGCAAGCTGACACGCAGACACGCAGACACCTAAAGCATGCTAACTGAAGCACAGAGACAGCTAACGCATGCTAACTGAAGCACAGAGACACCTAAAGCATGCTAACTGAAGCACAGAGACAGCTAACGCATGTTAACTGAAGCACAGAGACACGTAAAGCATGCTAACTGAAGCACAGAGACACGTAAAGCATGCTAACTGAAGCACAGAGACAGCTAACGCATGCTAACTGAAGCACAGAGACACCTAAAGCATGCTAACTGAAGCACAGAGACAGCTAACGCATGTTAACTGAAGCACAGAGACACGTAAAGCATGCTAACTGAAGCACAGAGACACGTAAAGCATGCTAACTGAAGCACAGAGACAGCTAACGCATGCTAACTGAAGCACAGAGACACCTAAAGCATGCTAACTGAAGCACAGAGACAGCTAACGCATGCTAACTGAAGCACAGAGACACCTAAAGCATGCTAACTGAAGCACAGAGACAGCTAACGCATGCTAACTGAAGCACAGAGACATCTAACGCATGCTAACTGACCCATGCTAACAGATGCATTACCCTTCATCCTCATCATCATCATCCTCATCATCACGCTGCTTCTTCCTCAACATCGGGACCAAACTGTTGACTTTCTGTTTATTTGTAATTTATTTTTTACTTTTGTATGTTTATATTTAAAAAGTATTTTAAAGTTTAAAGTGTTTGTTTTTATTTTGTCACCGTGGTGCTTTCAGGGACTCAGCAGATAATCAGAGATCTCAGCTTTGTGTTTACGTCAACGTTAGATTAAATATAATAAGGTAAACGTTGAGGTCGTATGCTGGGTCCTAAATCAGTCAGACCTGAAGTCACGGAGCAACTTTAACATTAAAAACACGTTGGATCCTTAAACTGGACTCCTCATTAAAGCTCCCATATTCTCATCTACAGGTTCATAATTATATTTAGAGGTTGTACCAGAATAGGTTTACATGGTTTAATTCTATATTTTAGTTGTACTGGTCATTGCTGCAGCTCCTCTTTTCACCCTGTGTTCAGGTCTCTGTTTTAGCTACAGAGTGAGACCTCTCACTGCTGGAACATCTTTGTTGGCAGTCGCACATGCTCAGTAGCTAGGTAAGATCACATGCTCAGTAGCTAGGTAAGATCACATGATCAGTAGCTAGGTAAGACCACATGCTCAGTAGCTAGGTAAGATCACATGATCAGTAGCTAGGTAAGATCACATGATCAGTAGCTAGGTAAGATCACATGATCAGTAGCTAGGTAAGATCACATGATCAGTAGCTAGGTAAGATCACATGATCAGTAGCTAGGTAAGATCACATGATCAGTAGCTAGGTAAGATCACATGATCAGTAGCTAGGTAAGGACTACATGAGCTAGCTAGCTGTTTCTCCAACTTCAGTAGAACAAGGCAGGATTAGCCGGGAGACTTCTTCTAAACGAGGACACACTTCCAACTTTGTGTGGAATACCTGCAGAACAGGGACATGGAAGTAGTTCTAGTTAGTTAGTTACTCTGGAGGACTGCAGGGGGTACGGGAGCACTTTTTTTAAGTTCTTGTTGCTGTTTGTCACTATTTTCCACCTGTTCTTGCCTTCCTTCCTTCTTTCTACCGAATTTTCCCAAGTTTTTAGGTTTTTTTGTGGCCTTTTCTCATCAGCGTTTACATGTTTTTCACTTACATGGCTGTAGTTTGGTAAATCTATCACTGGTCAGGAGGTACATGGCTGTAGTTTGGTAAATCTATCACTGGCCAGGAGATACATGGCTGTAGTTTGGTAAATCTATCACTGGTCAGGAGATACATGGCTGTAGTTTGGTAAATCTATCACTGGTCAGGAGATACATGGCTGTAGTTTGGTAAATCTATCACTGGTCAGGAGGTACATGGCTGTAGTTTGGTAAATCTATCACTGGTCAGGAGGTACATGGCTGTAGTTTGGTAAATCTATCACTGGCCAGGAGATACATGGCTGTAGTTTGGTAAATCTATCACTGGTCAGGAGGTACATGGCTGTAGTTTGGTAAATCTATCACTGGTCAGGAGGTACATGGCTGTAGTTTGGTAAATCTATCACTGGTCAGGAGGTACATTACTGAAAATAGTTTGAGAAACTCAGGTCTAGACAATCACAGAAACAACGTAACCAGTAGCAACACCGATCGATGGCCGATCGACGGCCGAATGGATTCCTCCATCATTCCTCCCGGCTGACTAACTTCCCATAATGCTTCACTCTCACCTCCATCATTCCGCCCAGCTGACTGACTACCCATAATGCTTCACTCTAACCCGCCGTTCTCTGTGTTTATCCGTCAGAAGGGAAGTTTTAACCACGTGACTGCTTCCTGTTTCCTGTTGCAGGCTCCGGGGCCGAGTTCTGCTTGACCGTACCGGCCGTTTGGGACTAAAGAGACATTCCAGAAGTTTATTTTTACGACGTGTAACATGTTTACTATGGTTTCACTCCAGGGAGAACAGTATTTTAATACGAAACTGTAAAAACGTAACAATGTAACGAAGCACTTTATATATCTGCAGATTTTAAAACCCAATGATGCATTTTTTTGTCCTTTTTTATAAAACAAAACTCATCGCTCACAAGTTTTCTTTGTTTTTTTACAACGAGAAGAAACAAACTCCAAACTGGGACTGGACGCCATGTTGGATCAAGGCGAAAGCTGCTCCACCTCTGATTGGTGGAACAGAGACGAACAGAGGGGGGGGGGGCAAAGTTTTGATGTGATTGGACGTTTTTGCCGCTGACAGGCTTGGATTATTATTCTAAGTGTGTGACTACATTATGGGATGGATCCCTACAGAGATAGACCTTTTAGTTAAAGAGTAAGATCCTTTTAGTTTAACATGAAACAGCCCCGAAATCCCCATCACCAAACCCACCAGACTCCATGTAAATAATCAGGACTTTTATCATCGTAAAACACACTTCATTCAAAGTGGACAGAAACTAAATTAAACTACCAAAAGCCGTCTTGGTTCATCTTTCCACTGTTCCAACAATCACCACTCTGGTTTGGTTGAAATAAATCCTTAATTCACCCATTTACATGTGGAAATATGCTGGCTCTATACACGCTAAAAGTCCTGATTATTTACATGGAGTCTGGTGGAGATATGCTGGCTCTATACACGCTAAAAGTCCTGATTATTTACATGGAGTCTGGTGGAAATATGCTGGCTCTATACAAGCTAAAAGTCCTGATTATTTACATGGAGTCTGGTGGAAATATGCTGGCTCTATACACGCTAAAAGTCCTAATTATTTACATGGAGTCTGGTGGGTTTGGTGATGGTGATTTCTGGGCTGTTTCATGTTAAAAAAAAATAAATATATATGTATATCTATTCAATATTCACTAGAAACTATTCACATTTAACAAGCTGCAATCACAGAAGTTTTAAAATGACTCAATCCGAGTAGTTTTAGGGGAGTTAGTAGGAGATTAATAGTTTATTAACTAATCCATTAATCTTTGCAGCTCTGTTGGACTCAGACGTTGTTTGTGTGGATCTGGAGAACAATGAGGACGTTGTTCTGTGTGCAGTTTTATGAATAATGACGTTTATTTCCTGAGATGTTCAGCTTTTGTGTTTTGATGGTTTTTCGGTGTCGTGCTTAAAAATGATCGTCCGCCAAAAAACTGAACGCCGTCTGTGGGAACGTGTTTATATACGTCCACAACTTACATAGAAGACTGTGTTTCACTGGATGTACTGGCCCTTTAAAAAGGTAAAAAGTTTAAATAATATAAGACTATAATCGGTCAGATATACTGGAAGCCTCATGAATGAAATCCAGTCATTTTGAGGGAGAAGTTAGGAGCTTGTTTTTCCACTTTAACCCTTGTGTTTATATCAGAATTATGGCTTTCTTTGACCCAAATTGCCCCAAAATAACATGAATGCGTGGATGTACGTTGTATGGATGCCATGTAATATTGTACGCAGGTAAAATTTATGATTACTTTCATTGAATTGTGGGTTGTTGTTTTTTATTTTATAGTATTTGAAATAAACGGTGATCCACTCAATATCCTCTGATCTCAACTATCAGTCAAAATAATCCACAATTTCAGGGTTTTTTTAAACAAAAAAAATAGGTATTATGTCATTTAAATTATGTTTTTTGACCATGTATTTAAAAAAGAGCCAAAAAAAGTTAATTTGCAATTTTGTTGACGGTCTACAGGAAGACAACACAAGGGTTAAAAAGGTATTTTATATATCTATATAGATATAGTTATATATACACGATTCATGAATGTTCTGTGTTATATATATATATATGTGTATATATATATATATATATATATATATATATATATATATATATATATATATATGTATATGTATATCTGACAGATTATAGCCCAAAACAGAACATATAAATTTTAATAATAATTTAGTTTTTATCTCTGCAGTTTGGTCTTTAACTCTTGTTTTGTCCTTCTGGGTCAAAATTAACACTTTTTCTTGACCGTATTTTAAAATATTTTTGACACATTTTCTGAAGTTTTTGTCACTTTTTTGTGATGCTATTTTTCACTAACACCATTATTAGTATTTTTGGAATTCATGGTCAATCAATCTCATTTATAGGACATTATACCTGATTCTGAGTAATATCAGAGGAACCTACGTTGGTGGAGAATCAGACGCGTATCTCAAAGTTTAATCAGGTTTTGAAACCTTTTCAATTTTTTGAAATTATATAAAATTGAATACCCACAATTCAATGAAAGTAGTAATCGAGTACTTGCAATTGTACTTAATTTTGGGGGTAATTTGGTTAAAAAGAAGCCCATATTTCTGATATAGAAGTTTTGAGAACGAGTCAAATTTGACCCGAGGACAACAGGAGGGTTAAATCAGATCCAGAGTCCTCTTAATCTGTAGAAATGAAGTCGATTCTGAGACCGAAACCTTTCAAAAGTTAAAGTACTATAACTCTGGGCTCAGGGCGTTCCCCGGTGACGACGAGCACTTTTTGGCGGTGGTCACTTTTTGCAAAACGGGCTGCGATTCTTCCCGTCATCCACTTCCTGTCAGAATAACGTTCCCCGGTCAGAGTTTCATCCACTGAAAAACATCAAAGTTTTCTAATGCAGAAAGAGTCTAACGTCTCCGAGACGCTCCGAGCATGCTCACTAATTGCACTAAAGATGGCGTCAGTTTAAAGTAGCTGTAAAGTATTCTAGATGAACAGTGTTTGTAGCTCAGATATTAACACACACACACAGGTACACACACACACACCCACACACACACACACACAGGTACACACACACACACACACAGAGGTACGTAACCCACGTTCAAACGTCCCCAAAAGAAAACAACTTTAAAATCAATCGATGGAAATATTTAAATCTTTTTACACATTTAATCACTTTCATGTTTAGTTTGGATCAGTTTCAGACAAACGTGTCTGAGCTGATTATTGGTGAAAATAACTGATTATATATAATCATGATTACATATGATTATATAATCATTAAAATGATTATATAATCACACGGGATCAGTTACATACAGATTACTATAACAAGATGGTTTAATCATTACTGATTGGTGTTCCTCTGTCATCTGTTGACCAATAATCTGCCTCAGTCACTAAATCCAACCAATCAGCACGCAGAGGAGGAGCTTGGGACAGAGTCACAGCTTCCTGCATGTCCATGTTCTGCTCTGTATGACAGCGTGTCATCTGCGTACGCTGTGAATCATCTGCTGTTAGACTGACTGTAAAGCGTGAATTATACTCGCCGCAGCCCAGCTGGCGCGTGCAAATGTAACGTCATGGGAGCGCCGTAACTATTTATACCCGCGCTGGTGGTCGTGACACTAGCTGCAGTCTTCTCTTGCACAGAGGGGGCGCTAATGAGGAAAGGCTACCGACTTTACTCTTTCTACGGACTAGAAGAAGGTAAACAACAGCAGAACTGGCAGCAGCATTAACGTCAAAGCTTTGATCTGATTGGATGAGCTACTTGGTGGATCAAGCCTTTCATTCACCGTAAATCCAGTCCCTCCAGAAAAACGCGATTATATGATCTCATAATTTAATGCATAATCAGCCAAGGTCTGCATATTTATTTCGGGGGCCGCACTTTCGCCGCATAAATTGCCGATTTCCGCGCAAAATATGAGGGACTTGCATGATTTCATAATCCCCGCATTTTCGTTGCAAAAAAGTCACATATATCTTAGCAGAAAGTTGAAAAATGTTGCGTTTACTTCACACAAGAGCAGCCGTTTTCCCCTGTTGCCATGGGAACATTATGAAGTGACGTACGTAATTATGTGACGTGAACATCATCGAAAAGCTGCAAACCCCGCGATGAAGACATGATGCAACCAGTTTTTGCAAGTTCCTGCAATTTCATTGCATAAAATTGCATAAACATCCATCACATTCTTTAAGAAAACGTGCCGCATAATCAAGGATTTTAGCCCAAAACAATCACAAAAATACTCCACATTTTTCTGGAAGGACTGGTAAAAGATCTCATCTTAACCCAGTACATTTACCAGAGAAACTCTGAGAGTCCTGGCATCACGTTGTCCTCGAGCTCGTCCACACTTCCCGTCATTTTGACGTCACGATGGCGACAGGTTGGGAACGGCCAGTATAATTCATGCTTAACTCTGAGTTGTTCCTCCAGACTCTGTGATGAATGTTGAGTGGAGGGACGTCTGCGTAGAGTTCAGGCTTCAGGCTTCAGGCTGACACGGTAACTGTCCCATTAACGGCAGTCGTTAGGCGGACACGGTAACTGTCCCGTTAACGCCAGTCGTTAGGCGGACACGGTAACTGTCCCGTTAACACCAGTCGTTAGGCGGACACGGTAACTGTCCCGTTAACACCAGTCGTTAGGCGGACACGGTAACTGTCCCGTTAACACCAGTCGTTAGGCGGACACGGTAACTGTCCCGTTAACACCAGTCGTTAGGCGGACACGGTAACTGTCCCGTTAACACCAGTCGTTAGGCGGACACGGTAACTGTCCCGTTAACACCAGTCGTTAGGCGGACACGGTAACTGTCCCGTTAACACCAGTCGTTAGCTTTTCTCTGCAGTTCAAACACGTTGTTTGTAACATTGAAGAACCTTTTCTTTTCTTCTGGGTTTTTTTATATTCATCATTTCTTATGTATATTTGTTTTGTAAGAAAAATAATAAAATGGAAAATTTTAATCTGTGTCTGATATCTTCTGTTGGAACTGCACGACATTACAAACTATATTATATTTTAACAAGATATTTCTCACGTTACAATATAAAATTAACATAAACCACCATAATGTCTCCCAAACACCCCCTAAAACATCCCATAATGTCTCCCAAACACCCCCTAAAACATCCCATAATGTCCTCCAAACACGCCCTAAAACATCCCATAATGTCCCCCAAACACCTCCTAAAACATCCCATAATGTCCCCCTAAAACATCCCATAATGTCCCCCAAACACCCCCTAAAACATCCCATAATGTCTCCAACCCTCCCTTAATAATTCGGTTTTATTTTGAAAAGCTACGATCGAAAACGTATTTTTATTCAGCTCTTAGTTTGGAATCCAACCGGAAGTGTAGTGTTATCGCGGCGCATTGACGTATTGAGCAGACAGGAGATTAAACGGCTGGAGGGACGGATCAGGAAGAGAGAGGAGAGGAAAACAGGATTACACAGAAACAGAAGGAGAAAAGGAAGAAGAAAAAGTACCAGAAGAAGAACGACAAGAAGTAAACAACGGTAAACAACAGTAAACAACAGTAAATAACAGTAAACAAGAAGAAGAAAACAATCAGCTGAGAGAGCTTAGTTTCCTTCAGAGCGAGGTGTGTTCAGACCCCGCCCTCAGGAGACAGGTGAGGACACGCTGGGGGGGGGGGGCCTCAGGAGACAGGTGAGGACACGCTGGCCTCAGGAGACAGGTGAGGACACGCTGGCCTCAGGAGACAGGTGAGGACACGCTGGCCTCAGGAGACAGGTGAGGACACGCTGGGGGGGGGGCCTCAGGAGACAGGTGAGGACACGCTGGGGGGCGCTCAGGAGACAGGTGAGGACACGCTGGGGGTGTGTGTGTGTGTGTGTGTGTGTGTGTGTGTGTGTCTGTCTGTCTGTCTGTCTGTCTCTATGTGTGTCTCTATGTGTGTCTCTATGTGTGTGTGTATATATATATATATATATATATATATATATGTATATGTATATATATGTGTGTGTGTGTGTATGTATAAATGTATATATGTGTGTGTATATATATATATATATATATATATATATATGTGTGTGTATATGTATAAATGTGTATATGTGTGTGTGTATATATATATATATATATATATATATATGTATATGTGTGTGTGTGTGTGTATATGTATATATGTGTATATGTATCCCCCCCCTTCTAAGGGTTGTCCCCCCCCCCTACAAATATCATTAAAACAATGCTGTGTATTGTAAATAATATAATGATGTATACTTAAAATATCTGTAAGCAGTAAAACAATACAACCTCCAAAAAATGCTTTTTAAGTTTAGGAACATTTAGAGTCCCCCCCCCCCCCCTAACCTCACAGTGGTTTGGTCCACTGCCAGCTGTAGTTAGACACAGTGGTTTGGTCCACTGCCGGCTGTAGTTAGACACAGTGGTTTGGTCCACTGCCGGCTGTAGTTAGACACAGTGGTTTGGTCCACTGCCGGCTGTAGTTAGACACATGGCCCTGACAACCAAATACTGAGGAGTTATTCCATCTCCACATGGTGAGTAATGGTGGGGGGGCTGGGGAGCAGCCTAGCATCATGTACTCCTCCCTCCTCTGTTGAGGAAGTAACCTCCTTAAATGTGAACATGACAATTATTCACCTCAATGACACATGAATTCATTTTAATGTATTAATAAAGCCCTGGACTGTCATATTATTAAGTTTGAGCAAGATTTCTGCTCATGTTCAAAACTTTGTGCACATTCAAAATATATCTCAATATATCTGAGCTCTCTGAGATTTGGAGGAGTCGTGATATTTTGAGAAAAATAAAGTGATAATAGTCACTATATTTCAGAAAATAATCCACCTGCACCATAGTCTGCTGTGCATTACGTGATTGCTCTGCTGAGACGGTAGATCTCAGACCTCCTGACAGACTCAGAGCCCCGTCTGGGTCTCTGGTCTCTGAATGAGACAACGTTTAGGGAAGTGTCTGACCCAGGGATGTATGAAGAGAACTGGGTCCAGTGTTCAGCAGGAAGCCCCGTACGTTCCAATGAGAGTGCTCAAAAGTGCATAAAGCAAACATGGAGCTCGGCTCTTCCGCATTGTTGGCCCATAATGCTGGTTGGCTCACGATGGGCATGCGTACTAGCAACAATTTGTTTGCGTTGTCGTAGCAACCGGTAGCAACATGCACGTTCATGAGCTTCTCTCTCGCATCTCTAGTGGCGAACTCATGAACTCGCCGTTTTCATTGTCTAAAATATCCACTAACGTTAAACACTGTTTTCGTTGTTCCCTATCGTTTACATGCTTAGCTAAATAAACGATAGATGTATTTAGACAACCAAGGAGATTTAATAATTATGTTGTGCTACTAGCTAGCTACCTACTAACTAGCGCTAGCTAGCAGCTAGCCTGCAGTTTCGGCCTTAGACTAACCAGACGGCCTTAGTCTAACAGACGGCCTTAGTCTAACAGACGGCCTTAGTCTAACCAGGCGGCCTTAGTCTAACCAGACGGCCTTAGTCTAACAGACGGCCTTAGTCTAACCAGACGGCCTTAGTCTAACCAGACGGCCTTAGACTAACCAGATGGCCTTAGTCTAACAGACGGCCTTAGTCTAACCAGACGGCCTTAGTCTAACCAGGCGGCCTTAGTCTAACCAGACGGCCTTAGTCTAACCAGACGGCCTTAGACTAACCAGACGGCCTTAGACTAACCGGACGGCCTTAGTCTAACCGGACGGCCTTAGACTAACCAGACGGCCTTAGTCTAACAGACGGCCTTAGTCTAACCAGACGGCCTTAGTCTAACAGACGGCCTTAGACTAACCAGACGGCCTTAGTCTAACCAGACGGCCTTAGACTAACCAGACGGCCTTAGTCTAACCGGACGGCCTTAATCTAACCGGACGGCCTTAGGCTAACAGACGGCCTTAGGCCAACCGGACGGCCTTAGTCTAACCAGACGGCCTTAGTCTAACCAGACGGCCTTAGACTAACCAGACGGCCTTAGACTAACCAGACGGCCTTAGTCTAACCGGACGGCCTTAGACTAACCAGACGGCCTTAGTCTAACAGACGGCCTTAGACTAACCAGACGGCCTGTCCAACCGGACGGCCTTAGTCTAACCGGACGGCCTTAGACTAACCAGACGGCCTTAGTCTAACAGACGGCCTTAGTCTAACCAGACGGCCTTAGTCTAACCAGACGGCCTTAGTCTAACAGACGGCCTTAGTCTAACCAGACGGCCTTAGTCTAACCAGACGGCCTTAGTCTAACCAGACGGCCTTAGTCTAACCGGACGGCCTTAGTCTAACCGGACGGCCTTAGTCTAACAGACGGCCTTAGTCTAACCGGACGGCCTTAGTCTAACCGGACGGCCTTAGTCTAACCAGACGGCCTTAGTCTAACCAGACGGCCTTAGTCTAACCGGACGGCCTTAGTCTAACCGGACGGCCTTAGTCTAACCAGACGGCCTTAGACTAACCAGACGGCCTTAGTCTAACCGGACGGCCTTAGTCTAACCGGACGGCCTTAGTCTAACCGGACGGCCTCAGTCTAACCGGACGGCCTTAGGCTAACAGACGGCCTTAGTCTAACCGGACGGCCTTAGACTAACCGGACGGCCTTAGTCTAACCAGACGGCCTTAGTCTAACCGGACGGCCTTAGTCTAACCAGACGGCCTTAGTCTAACCAGACGGCCTTAGTCTAACCAGACGGCCTTAGTCTAACCAGACGGCCTTAGTCTAACCAGACGGCCTTAGACTAACCAGACGGCCTTAGTCTAACCAGACGGCCTTAGACTAACCAGACGGCCTTAGTCTAACCAGACGGCCTTAGACTAACCAGACGGCCTTAGACTAACCAGACGGCCTTAGTCTAACCAGACGGCCTTAGACTAACCAGACGGCCTTAGTCTAACCGGACGGCCTTAGACTAACCAGACGGCCTTAGACTAACCGGACGGCCTTAGTCTAACCGGACGGCCTTAGACTAACCAGACGGCCTTAGACTAACCGGACGGCCTTAGTCTAACCGGACGGCCTTAGTCTAACAGACGGCCTTAGTCTAACCGGACGGCCTTAGTCTAACCAGACGGCCTTAGTCTAACCGGACGGCTTTAGTCTAACCGGACGGCCTTAGTCTAACAGACGGCCTTAGTCTAACCGGACGGCTTTAGTCTAACAGACGGCCTTAGTCTAACCGGACGGCCTTAGTCTAACCAGGCGGCCTTAGTCTAACCAGACGGCCTTAGTCTAACAGACGGCCTTAGACTAACCAGACGGCCTTAGTCTAACCGGACGGCCTTAGACTAACCGGACGGCCTTAGTCTAACCGGACGGCCTTAGACTAACCAGACGGCCTTAGACTAACCGGACGGCCTTAGTCTAACCAGACGGCCTTAGTCTAACCAGACGGCCTTAGTCTAACCGGACGGCCTTAGTCTAACAGACGGCCTTAGTCTAACCGGACGGCCTTAGTCTAACCAGACGGCCTTAGTCTAACCGGACGGCTTTAGTCTAACCGGACGGCCTTAGTCTAACAGACGGCCTTAGTCTAACCGGACGGCCTTAGTCTAACAGACGGCCTTAGTCTAACCGGACGGCCTTAGTCTAACCAGGCGGCCTTAGTCTAACCGGACGGCCTTAGTCTAACCGGACGGCCTTAGTCTAACCGGACGGCCTTAGTCTAACAGACGGCCTTAGTCTAACCGGACGGCCTTAGTCTAACCAGACGGCCTTAGTCTAACCGGACGGCCTTAGTCTAACCGGACGGCCTTAGTCTAACAGACGGCCTTAGTCTAACCGGACGGCCTTAGTCTAACCAGACGGCCTTAGTCTAACCGGACGGCCTTAGTCTAACCGGACGGCCTTAGTCTAACCGGACGGCTTTAGTCTAACCGGACGGCCTTAGTCTAACCGGACGGCTTTAGTCTAACAGACGGCCTTAGTCTAACCGGACGGCCTTAGTCTAACCAGACGGCCTTAGTCTAACCGGACGGCTTTAGTCTAACCGGACGGCTTTAGTCTAACCGGACGGCCTTAGTCTAACAGACGGCCTTAGTCTAACCGGACGGCTTTAGTCTAACAGACGGCCTTAGTCTAACCAGGCGGCCTTAGTCTAACCAGACGGCCTTAGTCTAACAGACGGCCTTAGACTAACCAGACGGCCTTAGTCTAACCAGACGGCCTTAGACTAACCGGACGGCCTTAGTCTAACCGGACGGCCTTAGACTAACCGGACGGCCTTAGACTAACCGGACGGCCTTAGTCTAACCGGACGGCCTTAGTCTAACAGACGGCCTTAGTCTAACAGACGGCCTTAGTCTAACCGGACGGCCTTAGTCTAACCGGACGGCCTTAGTCTAACCGGACGGCTTTAGTCTAACCGGACGGCCTTAGTCTAACAGACGGCCTTAGTCTAACCGGACGGCTTTAGTCTAACAGACGGCCTTAGTCTAACCGGACGGCCTTAGTCTAACCAGGCGGCCTTAGTCTAACCAGACGGCCTTAGTCTAACAGACGGCCTTAGACTAACCAGACGGCCTTAGTCTAACCAGACGGCCTTAGACTAACCGGACGGCCTTAGTCTAACCGGACGGCCTTAGTCTAACCGGACGGCCTTAGTCTAACCGGACGGCCTTAGTCTAACCGGACGGCCTCAGTCTAACCGGACGGCCTTAGTCTAACCGGACGGCCTTAGTCTAACCGGACGGCCTTAGTCTAACCGGACGGCTTTAGTCTAACCGGACGGCCTTAGTCTAACCGGACGGCCTTAGTCTAACCAGGCGGCCTTAGTCTAACCAGGCTAACCCTAACCCTCAAAGTCTGATTGCAATAGGTTTTTACGTGCTTTTTTAAACAAGGATATTAGAACTACTATAAACCCATAATATAACATAATATAATATAGTATAATATAATATAACATAACATAATATAATATAATATAATATAATATAATATAATATAATATAATATAATATAATATAATATAACATAATATAATATAGTATAATATAATATAATATAATATAACATAATATAATATAGTATAGTATAATATAATATAATATAGTATAATATAATATAACATAATATAACATAATATAACATAATATAATATAATATAGTATAACATAACATAATATAGTATAGTATAATATAATATAATATAATATAACATAATATAACATAATATAATATAATATAATATAGTATAACATAACATAATATAGTATAGTATAATATAATATAATATAATATAACATAATATAATATAACATAACATAACATAACATAATATAATATAGTATAATATAATATAATATAATATAACATAATATAATATAGTATAACATAATATAATATAACATAACATAACATAATATAATATAATATAGTATAATATAATATAATATAATATAATATAATATAATATAATATAATATAATATAGTATAACATAACATAATATAGTATAGTATAATATAATATAATATAATATAATATAATATAATATAACATAATATAACATAATATAACATAATATAATATAGTATAATATAACATAATATAATATAATATAACATAACATACTATAATATAGTATAATTTAATATAACATAATATAATATAGTATAATATAATATAATATAATATAAAGTTCAGATGTGTGTTTACGTTCTGCTCTCTGGATCTGAGACACTTCCTGTCATTATGTCTCATTACTGCCGACATCATTTCCTGTCAATCTGCACTTTGTGTTCAGTCTGAGAATAATAATACTATCAACATGTATTTATATAACCTTTACAGGTGTGTGTGTGTGTGTGTGTGTGTGTGTGTATGTGTGTGTATGTGTGTGTCTGTGTGTGTGTATGTGTGTGTATGTGTGTGTCTGTGTGTGTGTGTGTGTGTGTGTGTGTGTGTGTGTGTGTGTGTGTGTGTGTGTGTGTGTGTCTGTGTGTGTGTGTGTGTGTGTGTGTGTGTGTGTGTGTGTGTGTGTGTGTGTGTGTCTATTACTATTACTTATTCCGGCGGTGCCAGCATCAGAACTTTAATTCTTTCTACCGTTTCCTCCCAGACGTGATTATAGTTTCTCTCTCTGGGCCGTTTGTTTTCTGTCTTATTTTAGGAGGATGGATGGAAGCAGCTTGACAGGAAATCCCAGTGCTGCCACGTCTCGCCGGCTTCCTGTCCATGCCGACACGCTTCAACCAGCTGATTGGATCTCGGCTTCAGAGGAGGAAGACGCCCAGCGGAAACATCAGAGTCCTGCAGAGACCAAACGGACCGCAGAGAGACATCAGAGTCCTGCAGAGAGACATCAGAGTCCTGCAGAGAGACATCAGAGTCCTGCAGAGAGACATCAGAGTCCTGCAGAGACCAAACGGACCGCAGAAAAACATCAGAGTCCTGTAGAGAGACATCAGAGTCCTTCAGAGACCAAACGGACCGTAGAGCCCAAACGGACCGTAGAGACACCAGACCATCAGGATCCTTCGACACAAAAACAGAAACTAGAAGATTCTCCAACCGAACCGGATCCACTGAACCTAAATGTTCTTCCTACAGAGCAACAAAGACCAGAACCAGATCAGTCTTCTCCACTAAAACCAGATCCTCTCAGTCCAGATCAGACTCCTCCACTAAAACCAGATCCTCTCAGTCCAGATCAGAAGAAACCAGACGGCTCTCTGGACTCTCCCGGGAAGTTCACACGGAGAAACACCGGTAACAGCTCATTTAAATAGCTCCCGTTAACAGCATAATATGTTAGCACATGTTAGCATATGAAAGTTAGCATGTGTAAGCAATGTTAGCATAAGTTAGCATGTTGACATATGTTACTGCATGTACTAGCATGTTAGCGTATGTTAGCATATTTTGGCATGTTAGCATGTATTATCATTAGGGCTGTCAGTGTTAACGCGTTAATCGTGATGCAATTAAGGGCCGACGCGATGCGATTAATTTATTTTAATCGTATTAATCGCATGCCTCCATTTATTAATTTATTCCACTTCACTGGGCTTGGCGTGGTCCTAACAGGCTACTATTTTGACCCTTTGCAGCACCGTTACTGATCATCAAGCCTCCTAACACATCCTGCTGCTGCTGCTGCAGCATGATGGAGAAACACAGCAGCAATAACTCTGAATGGAGCTTTTTATTTTCAGAAACTCCCAGACGGCTCGTAGACAAGTAGAAAGCCACATGCACGTTGTGTAAAGCTGAATTAAAATATCACGAAGCACGTCAAGCTTGAGCTACCACCTACGAGCTAAGCATAGTAGTACAGTTAACGTGATGCTACCCGCTAGCATGCTACCCACTCAGGCTAAGCAGTATTTTGGAGAGTGCTACTTGCCGACCTGTTGATGAAACCAAATCCAAAAAAATTACTACAGGTCTTGCGAAACGGGTGGCAACTAACTGCAGACCTGTCAGCATCGTAGAGGACTCGGGTCTTAAAGACGTACTACGGTTGGCATGTTCTGACCCGTCTCATTGTCGTCGAGGGGGACAGTAGTCTCACCACACAGCCTGTAGGACACGGAGGAAGCAGCCACACTGGAACTGCTGCTGAGTCCAAACTCTGTCTCATTAACCGGTGATCACTGGACGTCAGTGAGGAATCAACATTATTTAGGAGTTACTAAACACTATATTGACTCTAGTAAGGAGAGGGATTTGTAGTTTTTCAGTTAGGTACTTGGAGGAATTGTGCAATAATGACAGATTCACACATTTTTAAAATAAATAATTACAAATCTTAAAGTTAAGTTCATAAAGTAACTTTCTTTGCATTCATTTCATTCCCAATCAAGATCCACTGGTAAGAATTGCTTTCCATTGTTAATATATACTTAAAAACTGTTCTGAAATGGAAAATAATAGAATTTTAATCATGTGATAAAATATGCGATTAATCGCGATTAACTATAGAAATTCAGCGATTAATCGCGATTAAAAAAAATAATCGTTTGACAGCCCTAATTATCATATGTTAGCATGTTAGCGCAGGTTAGCATATGTTAGCATGTTAGCCTGCATTAGCATAGTAGCATCATTTTTAGAACCCTTTTCCAGATAAATGTTTGATGACATCAACATCAAACCAGAACGATCTTTGTTTTACAGACCAGAAAACTGAAGAGGACCCCCCTCCTCTTCCTCCCTTCAACCCTCCACCCCTTAATAATCAAACCCACAAACATCAAACTACCCACCCTTCAGCCCTCGATAATCAAACCCAGAAACATCAAACTACCAACCCTCCATCCCTCGATATCAAGCTCAATATCTCTGAGTCTAAAGACCAGCAGAACCAGCAGGATCCTCCTCCCGAAAAACTCACTTCCTCCGCAGCTGAGAGGCGTCAGGACTCTCTCCTAAACACCGAGGCAGCTGCTCAGTCGTCTCAGAGCGAAGCATCGACCCAGGCCCCGCCAGTCCAGGCTCTGCAGGTCCAGGCTCCGCCAGTCCAGGCCCCGCCAGTCCAGGCTCTGCAGGTCCAGGACCCACCAGTCCAGGCCCTGCCAGTCCAGGCTCTGCAGGTCCAGGCTCCACAGGTCCAGGCCCCGCCAGTCCAGGCTCTGCAGGTCCAGGACCCACCAGTCCAGGCCCCGCCAGTCCAGGCCCTGCAGGTCCAGGCTCCGCCTCCCACCCAGGCTCCACCTCCCACCCTGGCTCCGCCTCCGCCTCCCACCCTCGAGGTGTTCTGTGACCATACGCAGCCGGGCCCTCTGCCCTCTACCAGAGGTGGGGGACTCGAGTTACACGTTTTGAGGACTGACTGTGTCTGACTAGCCTCTTTCGACCAAGTAGTTCCAGGAACGTAGTTATAGGAACAGTCCACTTCTAAACAGTTCTGCTAACTACTCTCCCCCAAAACAGTTTTTTCCATTTGCATTCACACTGGCCAAGTGGCCATAGCAACTGACCTTTTGTTGTTTTAACACAAGTAGGAGCTGAAAGAGTTACAGGAGCTGTGGTCAGAGGAACTTAATAATTCCCAAATTGGTCCAGTCAGAACACGAGAAAAAAAGGGTTCTAGGAACAGTATGTCCTAGGAACGGTATGTCGTAGGAACGGTATGTCGTAGGAACGGTATGTCCTAGGAACGGTATGTTCTAGGAACGGTATGTCCTAGGAACGGTATGTTCTAGGAACGGTATGTTCTAGGAACGGTATGTCCTAGGAACGGTATGTTGTAGGAACTGCAAAAATCTCTCCGGTCGGAAAGAGGCTACTGTGTCTGTGTGTGTAGCAGTAGCATATTTTGGCCTTTACTCGCGCCTCTGTTTTCTTCTTCAGGGGAACCCAAACTGTGCGGTTTCCTGCAGAAGCAGGGCGGGCCCCTGAGGGCCTGGAAGCAGCGCTGGTTCACCTACGAGGAGAAGAAGAACCAGCTGTTCTACTACCGCACGCCACAGGATGTGACGCCCCTCGGCCACGTGCAGCTCTGCAACGCCACCTTCACCTACCCGCTGCAGGCCGAGACGGGCACCTTCCACATCAAGACCCCTGAACGCACCTTCATACTCAAGGTAGTACCTGAACGCACCTTCATACTCAAGGTAGTACCTGAACACACCTTCATACTCAAGGTAGTACCTGAACAAACTTTCATACTCAAGGTAGTACCTGAACACACCTTCATACTCAAGGTAGTACCTGAACACACTTTCATACTCAAGGTAGTACTTGAACGCACCTTCATACTCAAGGTAGTACCTGAACACACTTTCATACTCAAGGTAGTACTTGAACGCACCTTCATACTCAAGGTAGTACCTGAACACACCTTCATACTCAAGGTAGTACCTGAATGCACCGTCATGTCATGTGTTGCTGTGTGACGTTCTAAAAGCTGAGCCACTGTGTGTATATCTGTGTGTATATCCCTGTAAAGTTCAGATGTTTTGTATAATAATGTATGAATCAAACTTTAAATGTGACATGTGACCCGTGACATAATGCATGTTTAAATGTGCGTAACGTTGCAGGCGGTGACCCAGGAGCTGATGCTGTACTGGCTGCAGCAGCTGCAGGTTAAACGCTGGCAGCACCAACAGACGTTGGACCCAGCACACAACAACAACAACAACAACAACTCCGCAGGTAACACCAACCAGACTTCATCTACACTCTGTGGGAAACAAAAAGGCATCGATTGGCCAGAGCGAGTACCGGGACTTTGGGACGTAGGGTAGAGACTTACATCTCTATTTGGGACATAGGGTAGGGACATAGGGTAGGGATGTAGGGTAGAGACTTACATCTCTATCTGGGACGTAGGGTAGGGACTTATGTCTCTATTTGGGACATAGGGTAGGGATGTAGGGTAGGGATGTAGGGTGGGGACGTATGTCTCTATTTGGGACATAGGGTAGGGACATAGGTTAGGGATGTAGGGTAGAGACTTACATCTCTATCTGGGACGTAGGGTAGGGACTTATGTCTCTATTTGGGACATAGGGTAGGGATGTAGGGTGGGGACGTATGTCTCTATTTGGGACATAGGGTAGGGACATAGGGTAGGGATGTAGGGTAGGGATGTAGGGTAGAGACTTACATCTCTATTTGGGACATAGGGTAGGGACTTATGTCTCTATTTGGGACATAGGGTAGGGACTTATGTCTCTATTTGGGACATAGGGTAGGGACATAGGGTAGGGATGTAGGGTGGGGACATAGGGTAGGGACATAGGGTAGGGACTTTGAAGGGTAGGGACTTTGAAGGGTAGGGACTTTGAAGGGTCCCTACGTCGGGAGACTTCCCGCTGGGCCGGTCTATTTGTGTCGGCTGAATGGGCTGCGGCTGCACTATGGCCACATAGAGAAGAGAGATCACATGATTGGATCACTTGTGTGTCTTTCATATGAACACTGGCCAATCGCATCCTTGGTCTTTGACTGACCGGCCCACAGAGAGGAGAGAGATCACATGATTGGCCAACAGGTTTGTCTGTCATCTGAACACTGGCCAATCACATCCACTATGGCCCACTTCCATCCTACCAGAGAGAGCGAGAGAGTGCATTTACTGTAAGACCCGCCCCCACCAGCGGCGAAAGAATAACTCCACAAAGTGCCGGTAGCTAGCTAAAACACACGAGATTTAACATTTCCAACGATTATTTTAGCACCCTCGTCTACCAGAGAGGACAGGTTAGCTGGTAGTAAGCTAATGTTAGTTATGCATCAGCAAGCTAAGGCACTTGCAAACATAGACTTGTGTAATTTATAATAAAACATCAGATTTTGGGCGCCTGGGTGGCCCAGCTGGTAGGGCGTGCGCCCCGTGTTATTTCCCCCCCCCCCCTCTCCTTTCCTGTCTTAAGCTGTCCTGTCAAAATAAAGGCCCAATAAACATGCATTTAATACAGCAAATATATTACGTAATATGCTGAGTCCTTTAATGTTTGCTGATTCTGTTTTCTGGTTGTGCAGACGACTTCCTGTTTCCTGTCTGTGCGGAGGACTTCCTGCCAGTGTTGGAGAGTCCGCTGGGTCTGGTGGGGGAGGAGGCAGCCAACGTCCCGTCTCAACGCATGCCGCTCGCCGACGTGTCGCTCAAACATCCGCTCATCCACATCCAGTGAGTCACACTACGTTTCCCATGAGCCTCTCTGGGAAAGGAGCTACAGGTCAAACACTACGTTTCCCATGAGCCTCTCTGGGAAAGGAGCTACAGGTCAAACACTACGTTTCCCATGAGCCTCTCTGGAAGAGGAGCTACAGGTCAAACACTACGTTTCCAATGAGCCTCTCTGGGAGAGTAGCGGCAGGTCAGACACTACGTTTCCCATGAGTCTCTCTGGGAGAGTAGCGGCAGGTCAGACACTACGTTTCCCATGAGTCTCTCTGGGAGAGTAGCGGCAGGTCAAACACTACATTTCCCATGAGCCTCTCTGGGAGAGTAGCGGCAGGTCAGACACTACGTTTCCCATGAGTCTCTCTGGGAGAGTAGCGGCAGGTCAAACACTACGTTTCCCATGAGCCTCTCTGGGAAAGGAGCTACAGGTCAAACACTACGTTTCCAATGAGCCTCTCTGGGAGAGTAGCGGCAGGTCAAACACTACATTTCCCATGAGCCTCTCTGGGAGAGTAGCGGCAGGTCAGACACTACGTTTCCCATGAGTCTCTCTGGGAGAGTAGCGGCAGGTCAAACACTACGTTTCCCATGAGCCTCTCTGGTAAAGGAGCGGCAGGTCAAACACTACGTTTCCCATGAGCCTCTCTGGGAGAGTAGCGGCAGGTCAGACACTACGTTTCCCATGAGTCTCTCTGGGAGAGTAGCGGCAGATCAAACACTACGTTTCCCATGAGCCTCTCTGTTAAAGGAGCGGCAGGTCAAACACTACGTTTCCCATGAGCCTCTCTTGGAGAGGAGTGGCAGGTCAAACACTACGTTTCCCATGAGCCTCTCTGGGAGAGGAGCGGCATGGTCAAACACTACATTTCCCATGAGCCTATTCACTCATCAAAACACACCTCTTCAGATTAGCCTTCCACATACAATAGTCTTACATATTCTCTACTGATAGTTACTGGTTTTATAGTTTTAATTGCTTTTAATATGCTTGTTTTCATGTTGGTTTTTAATGTGTCTTTGAGTACCATGTAAAGTGCTATATAAATGTATTATTATTATTATTATTATTATGATTATTCTTGATCTTTAGAGGATCTTTAACCAGACCGTTTGTTTCTTTGTGTTTGGGCAGGAACTCGGTCCACAGTTTCCGTCGGCGCTCGACCCAGGAGTGCAGTCAGAGTGTGTTTCATGTCGACGCTCCGCCGTGGATTACCCCGAAATCTTCCTCCAGCATCACCTCAGGTACCTGGAATAATACACACTAATACCAATATTAATCATGATAATACACACTAATACCAATATTAATCATGGTAATACACACTAATACCAATATTAATCATGATAATACACACTAATACCATTATTAATCATGGTAATACACACTAATACCAATATTAATCATGATAATACACACTAATACCATTATTAATCATGATAATACACACTAATACCAATATTAACCATGATAATACACACTAATACCATTATTAATCATGATAATACACACTAATACCAATATTAATCATGATAATACACACTAATACCATTATTAATCATGATAATACACACTAATACCAATATTAACCATGATAATACACACTAATACCATTATTAATCATGATAATACACACTAATACCATTATTAATCACAATAATACACACTAAAACCATTATTAATCATGATAATACACACTAATACCATTATTAATCATGATAATACACACTAATACCATTATTAATCATGGTAATACACACAATAATAAAAACATTAAAACAAGCACAACACGTCTGTCTGTCTGCATCTCTGCCTCTCTGTCTGCCTCTCTGTCTGTCTGTCTGTCTGTCTGCCTCTGTATGTCTGTCTGCCTCTGTCTGTCTGTCTGTCTGTCTCTGTCTGTCTATCTATCTATCTGTCTGTCTGTCTATCTATCTATCTATCTATCTATCTATCTATCTATCTATCTATCTATGTCTCTGTCTGTCTATCTATCTATCTGTCTGTCTATCTATCTATCTATCTATCTATGTCTCTGTCTGTCTATCTATCTATCTGTCTGTCTGTCTATCTATCTATCTATCTATCTATCTATCTATCTATCTATCTATCTATCTATCTATCTATCTATCTATCTATCTGTCTATCTATCTATCTGTCTGTCTGTCTGTCTGTCTGTCTGTCTCTATCTGTCTGTCTGTCTCTCTGTCTGTCTATCTACTGTATCTGTCTATCTATCTAATAATATTAATAATACTCTAAAAGAACTAGTTTGTAAAATGTGTCATTCATTGGGATGTGTTGTCTTGTTGTCTTGTTGGACTTGGTTTAACCCGTCTTGTTGGACTTGGTTTAACCCGTCTTGTTGGACTTGGTTTAACCCGTCCTGTCCCACGTCAGTCCCTCCGTCTCTCAGGAGTCCCAGCGAGCCTACGGTCCCGCCCCCTAACCTCTCATTGGCTGAGCCAGTAGGCCTGGCGTCCCCGGGGGATGGCAGGAAGTCCCCCTCGCTGTTGGACAGCCTGAGCAGGAAGACGAAGACTCTCTCGTCCACCATGACGGTGTCAGACCGGACGTCCCGTCTGCAGACGGAGAAACAGATACTGATGGAGGAAGTCAAAGCTCAGAAGGTGACTGATTAACAGATTAATTACAATAATAGTTTAATCATCCACATCGTCCACATAAAAATTAAATTGTGTACTATAGGCATTGCGAATTGTAAATAAAATGGGACCCAATATAGACCCTTGTGGGATACCATTTTGCATATTTAAAAAACTACAAAGTGCCATCGATTTTAACACTTTTGCGTTGTACCGCTCAGGTAGTTTTTATAACGGTGTAGAGACGAGGAGGCAGTGGGAGATTTAGAAGGTTAATTTGAATGAAAACGGCTTAAAACAGAAAGTGTCCAGAGGCAGGCAATCTGGGAACCACGAACACGGGAAACTTCAGCACACAGGGAGAGACGCAGGCAGTAACAACGATCGGACCATGGACAAAGAAACACATAAGCCTCTTTCCGACCAAGTAGTTCCAGGAACGTAGTTATAAGAACAGTCCACTTCCAAACAGTTCTACTAACTACTCTCCCCCAAAACTGGTTCTGCCATTTGCATTCACACTGGCCAAGTGGCCATAGGAACTGGTAGGAGGGGTAAGGGAGTGACGCACGGCAACGGTCTATACAGCGTCGTCACTTGACTTTACACATACACACGTACATATATATATATATAGAGTAGAAGTAGAAAGTGGCATGAAAAGAAAAGACTCAAGTAAAGTACAAGTACCTCAACATTTGGACTGAAGGACAGTACTGGAGTAAATGTACTCAGTTACTTTGCACCACTGACGACTAGGGTTGGGCATCGTTTGGATTTTAACGATTCTGATTCCAATTCCGATTCTTCCTTTCGATTCCGGTTCTTATCGATTCTCAATTCCGATTCTTTGAGGGGTGGAGTTGAAACGGGTCACATGCCTACAGCGCCGCTTACTGAGCTCCAAGGCTGCAACACAACAAGAGCCTGGCCGCTTCGGAAACCAAAACTTGTGCATATTAAATTGGGAAGCGATAATCGGATTTGCAACCAAATCCTCTAAACAATTTGGTTTCAAATCCGATCATCGCTTCGCAATTTAATATGCACAAGTTTCCGATTCCAATAAAGAAACGATTCCGATGGAACGATTCCAAGTAGGACTCGTTTCTCGATGCCCAACCCCACTGACCCTGTCCCGTGTCCAGGAGCTGGTGTGGATCCTCCACAAGGCCTTGGAGGCGTCTCAGCTGGAGAAGCGAACGTGTGCAGAGTTTCTGGCGGCGGACGGCGAGCAGGAGCGCCTGGAGCTGCTGCGACACTGCGAGCGGCAGGCGGCCGACCTGCGTGGTCGGCTGGAGGCTGCGAGGACGGAGGCGGACGCCGCCAGGAAGAGTCTGGCTCAGAGAGACGCTCAGCTGGCCGAGCTGCAAGACAACATCCGCAGTCTGACGGAGAAAAACAACGCCAAGCAGCAGGTAGGTCATCGAAATTTATTGAAAACATTTCTGGAATAGAGGATATAAAATCCTCTATTCCAGACTCAACAACACAAAACAAACATATATATACACACACATACATACATATATGTATGTGTATATATATATTTTTATTTATTTATTTATTTATTTTTATTTGATTTATTTTGGATTTGACAAACAACATAACCCAAAGGAGAGCATGTTAAAGTGTAAACACTTATTTCCAACATGGTCCTTGGTGTTAAAACATGGAACACATCACGAAGACCTATTTCAGGTCAAAGACAACAACATATAATACAGATCATACAAGATTTAAAACCATTCTACAATCAGAGAGTCATAAATCACATAAAATAATCCGTCTACTCTAATTAAATATTATTAGATACTCTATTCCATAAAAAGCCTTAACCTTGTGTCTAAAAGCCCCTCTGGTATTTACACTTTTGAGGGAAAGCGGCAGATTATTCCACAATGTTATACCTGTATAAAAGAAAGAACTTCTAGCTGCATTGTTGACTCTGGGCACTTTACAAGAACGGACACTGGCCCTAGTATTGTGATTATGCTGTGTATGAACCATTGTTATATGGGAATGTAGATATTTGGGAGCAGAGCCATTCATGACATTATACATATGATTCAGCTTTAACTGCTCCACTCTAACATGTACTGGCAGCAGGCCTGCCCTTTAAAAGCATCTCTACCAATATGACCGGGGGGGGGGCATTTAACAGGTAGCGGATAACATTATTTTGCATCACTTGCAGTCTGTTTTTAAGTTTAACTGATAATCCACAGTACCAGGCAGAACATGCATAATCAAAATGACATTGAGTCAATGATACAACCAGTAACTTCTTGATAGAATAATCTAGATGCCTTGTCCTGCGAGACAGGAATGTCAGTTTACCGGCACATTTGGATAATATTTTGTCAGCAATAGATTTACAGGTTAATGACTGCTCTAATGTTAACCCCAGGTATGTGACACTATTCTGAGAAACTATTTCAGTGCCATCACATGTGACCTTTAGTACATTTGTTCTAGACAACTTTCTTTTTGTTCCAAATAAAATGGACTCAGTTTTTCCCAGATGTATTGAAACCCTGTTGTCTATAAGCCACTTGTTAACATTAATTCATTACCTATAGTCTTCTCAATCTCACTGATATCATCCACAGAAACCAGTATTATATATATATATATATATATATATATATATATATATATATATATATATATATATATATATATAATTTTTACATTTTTTTTTTTTTAAAGCACTGGTTGCTATGCCATTTTTTAGACTAGACTTGTATATAATATAATATATCTGACCTTTGCTCGCAATGAACCACACTACATTGTCAAATTTAAAATATTTATTAACATCATGTAACAATAACTTACTATGTATATCTTCAGTCAATTGGAAACTTGACAATTTGTCAATAAAGTCAATAGAAAAAAAAGTTTACCGACAACCCTGAGGGCAGACGCAGCGGTGTTTGGTGTTTGAAGCCCTCAGCGTCGTCTTCCAGGCAGCGCTGTCGGGAATACACCAGGATAAGGCAATGGTTATGGTTGAAGACGACGGTCGCAGCGCTGCCTGGAAGGCTTAGTTGGGGGCTTAACCTTAACCATTTCCTAATCCTGGTGCCTTCCAGGCAGCGCTGCCTGGAAGGCTTAGTTGGGGGCTTAAAACCCCATGGAGCCAGCACAGCAGCTGAGCAGACAGAGAGCAGAGAGGCTCTCTCTAATGTCACCAATATCAGCTCTGTTTAGGCTACACCACGTTAATGCAGGCTGAAACTCAACCGTGCGGTTTAGTTGGGATGAAGCTATAAGCAGAAGGAATATCTGCTAGCTGCTAGGCTAACGTGCAACGGTGAACACACAGAATATGGTACACACACATAGCAGAGCTTACACACTGTGTTTGTTTTGTCGAACGTTGTCAACGTAACTCACTGGAAATCCAAAATACTTCCACACTGACGACTTCAGTGAAAGAGGAGGGGGCTCAAGTTCTGTCGATGGGTCTCCAGCATCTGCAGTTGCCATGGTAACTTCTGACTGGCTGTAGCTAGGTTACAGGAGGTCGACTGACTCGCAGCATTTCAACACGGGTGATTTTTTTCCGCTTGACAAGCCGCCCGGACGTGACGTGGGGGCGTCGCATCAACGATTCCATTTTTTTATTTGATATTCGAGATTGTGACTTAATTTCGGTGACACCCATATTAACTGACTAACTGTCACTAAGCCCCGCCCCCTCCCCCAACCATCTTGTCGGTGATTGGCTGGAACGTGGTTTGTTGTGTTTTGGTGCCCAGCCTGTGCCTCTAGTGTCTGTTTGACGTGTACGACCCCTGTGTGGTCTCCCGAGACCGGGCTTTTTCACGGTGTGTTGGGGGGGGGGGAGATGACCCATTTGAGACAAAAATGAAATCACGCTGAAACCGTGCAGGAACTCATAGTGCACCTTTAACCTAAAGAAATGCCGATCAACCAGAGCACGTTGTCCTCCTATCCAGGAATGCTGTGTGGCCTAGCCAGACCCTCCTCCACAGAGCTGTGGAGGAGGGTCTGGCTATGAGAGACTATGATGTTTATGATGATGGTGTTTCCTGTCAGGTGATCATAAAGCTGGCGGATCAGGTGACCTCCTGTATGTCCTCCGGCGGCGGTCTGGACTCTCAGACCTTCAGACAGCTTCAGCAGGAGATCGAGAACCTGAAGGTGAAATGTTGCTTCATCTGGATATGAAATCATTTCAACTGGATATTATGCTGCGTTCCAGACACAATTAGCCCGTAACTTACGACTTCAAATCACGACTTTGTAGTGTTCCAGGGTTCAGGTTAGGCTGCCTAACGTTAACATTAGCTAGTGGCTACGCTGACGTTAGCTACTGGCTACGCTGACGTTAGCTAGCTGCTACCTACCATTGACGTTAGCTAGCGCTAGCTGATACTAGCGATTTCTAGTTGGCGACATATTTTGGGCTTCATTTAATAAACATAACGTGTAGTAGTACACAATCATATGTGTATTGTTTTGATTAAAATGTGCAGAATTACTTTATGTTGCCTATTTATGTCTATATATAATATTATTTATATTTCTCACCGTTAATCACCGGCGTCTGTACAGCATCAACAGGGGGCGCCGTGGTTGTTGATGTGTGTGTGACTGGGACAATGATCTGGTACGAGGTCACGAGTAGTAAGTTACGGGTCTGACTGCCGTTCCAGGACACTTTCACAGTAGAAGGTCGTGAAAACACGAGTTACGGTTTGCCTGGAATGGTTTGCATTAAATCATTTCATCTGAATCTGTTGACAGAAAACACAAATATACTGAATCTCAAGATGAAATCAAACAGAGATCAACAGGTCAGGTCCTGGACGTTCTTCAGATAACATTTCATTGTTATGCAGATGATTTGCAAATTTATTTGCCTATGAAAGCAAATGACAGTATCACACTAGACTCCCTGCTTAGTTGTATTAATGATATTAAGTTGTGGCTTTCACAAAACTTTCTTAAGAAAACTGAGTGTATTATTTTCAGTACTTCAGGCACGCCAAACGATCCAGCTTTGAGTTTGGGAGCTCTGGCATCCTACACTAGGGCAGCTGTCAGACATTTGGGGGTTACTTTTGATTGCAGCATGAAATTTGACAAGCAGATCAGTGATGTTAGAATGAGCTTTCTCCAGCTTCGTCTCCTGGCTGAAGGTAAGCCCTTCCTGAGCAGGCACGACCTAGAAAAGGCTATTCATGCTTTTATTAGTTCATGGCTGGATTACTGTAATGCTCTCTATGTTGGTCTGAACCAGACCTCCATCTCACACCTTCAACTTGTTCAAAATGCTGCTGCTCGCTTTTTAACAAATACATCTAGACGTGCACACATCACTCCCGTTCTCTACCCCCTACATCGGCTCCCTGTGTGTTTTAGAATCGATTTTAAGATCTTACTGTTTGTTTTCAAGGCCTTAAGGCCCCCTGAGTATTTGTCTGAGATTTTAACGCTGCGTGAGCACAAACGGTCTTTGCGGTCCTCAGATCAGCTGGTTTTAGGGGTCCCAACGGGGGGGGGGGTGATCTGCCCTGAGACTCTGGAACTAGTTACCCCTGATATTCGGACGATTACAGATGGAGCTCTTTTTAGGTCCAAACTCAAAACCTATTAGTTTAGACTGGCTTTTAATACGTAGTCGTGGTCTCCTCCTCCTGTTTCTGTCACCTTTTCTGATTTTACTGTTTTCTACTTTCATTCTTTCTATTTTATTATTATATGATATGTTATTTTATTCTTGGTTCCTGATGTGAAGCACGTTGGATACCTGCTGGTTGCTGAGTGTTATAGAAATAAAGGTTGATTGATTGATAATATTTAATATTTAATGTTTCTCTTGTCGTTCTTCAGATAATATTTAATATGTTCTATTTCGTATATGCTCCGCCCTCTAACGGGCTTCGCTATTGGTTAACCCTCTCGAGGCTCTGCCTTGGCATCCTGAAAAGATTTCTGCACTCAGCGCCCAATCAGGGGGTAGCACCCTAATGCACCCGCCCCCTATAAAGCCCCAGTACATGCGTTGCTCATCTCTGCCATTATATTTTTTATCCCCATCAGGGTGTCGCATAGTTATGGCTTCGACTAAGAACTGCAGTTCTTGCTCTTCTGCTCGACCTCCACGAGGATTGTTTTTCATGCCTCAGGCAGCGGCATCAGCTGCAGGCAGAACGCACGTGATCCATCCACCTCCAGGCTACACAGCACGTTGGCAGGGGTCAGCAGGCCGGTGCAAGGCCAGGGACCTCGACCCAAGCTCATGCTCTCTGCAGAGTTTGTTCAAGAGCGGTCATGCTGCATCAACCTTAGAGTACGTGCGAAGCCCTCTTACCCCCAATTTCCACTGGATGCGGAACGGCTCCGGAACGGCGGCGGAGTCATTAGGTTTCCATTAAAGTCAGTGTGTGTATTTGTGTGTATTGTGTGTATTGTGTGTATAATGTGTGTATTTCCACTAACTGCAGAACACCTGCGTTCCAACTGAGCTTCTATTGTTGCTGGACGCCGGAGAGCTCCGCAGCTATTCAGCACACGGCAGATAGCGCGGGACAGGAAGTCGAGCACAGAAACAAAATAAACATCTGGTTAATTTTCAAAATAAAATCCAGCGTGCTCACGGTGGATCATATTTCCCTGCACTACACCTTGAAAACACAGCTCAGAGTAGTTTCCCCTCTACTCCTCTGGATGAAACTAACTGGTGGTGGTTTTGTGGTTCTATTCTACGTGAATTCGTGAGATCTCGTGGGTCCTCGTGACTACAGCTGTCAGTCATGGCCGCAGCCGTGCCGCAACAAATCAGGACCTGGTGGGTATTGACGGACGGCGGAGCATGCAGCCGTTCTGCAGCGGAGCCGGTCCACAGACGTTCTGCATCCAGTGGAAATCTGGAGTAACTACAAGCCCAGCTGGTCCTTTATGTCGGTGCTGAGTTTCAAAGGGAGATGAGCAACGCATGTACTGGGGCTTTATAGGGGGCGGGTGCATTAGGGTGCTACCCCCTGATTGGGCGCTGAGTGCAGAAATCTTTTCAGGATGCCAAGGCAGAACCTCGAGAGGGTTAACCAATAGCGAAGCCCGTTAGAGGGCGGAGCATATACGAAATAGAACATATTAAATATTATCTGAAGAACGACAAGAGAAACATTAAATATAAAATATTATCAATCAATCAACCTTTATTTCTATAACCCTTTACAGCAACCAGCAGGTATCCAACGTGCTTCACATCAGGAACCAAGAATAAAATAACATATCATATAATAATAAAATAGAAAGAATGAAAGTAGAAAACACTAAAATCAGAAAAGGTGACAGAAACAGGAGGAGGAGACCACGACTACGTATTAAAGCCAGTCTAAACTAATAGGTTTTGAGTTTGGACCTTTCTCTTGTAGTTCTTCAGGATGATATTTATGATGATGATATGATATTAATTAATAATATTTATTCCTCCAGGATGATATCGAGGCGTATAAAACTCAGAACCAGTTCCTGAACTCTGAGATCTTCCAGCTGACCCGACTCTGGAGGACCAGTTCAGAGCAGCAGAAGAGTCTGATGGTGAAGGTGGGTGAAGGGGATTACCAAAACACATGATTAAACATGGCTTAGAAATGCCAGAACCCCTTTGAGACGATATATTATATGTTGTCCCTCTGATTGGCTCTGTGTGTCCCTCTGATTGGCTGTGCTTCCCTCTGATTGGCTGTGTGTGTCCCTCTGATTGGCTGTGCTTCCCTCTGATTGGCTGTGCGTGTCCCTCTGATTGGCTGTGTGTGTGTCCCTCTGATTGGCTCTGTGTGTCCCTCTGATTGGCTGTGTGTTTCCTGCCCTCTGATTGGCTCTGTGTGCCCTCTGATTGGTTGTGCTTCCCTCTGATTGGCTGCAGTGTTCCTACCTGGAGGCCAGTAACTGTCAGGTGGAGAGCCGTTACCTGGGTGTCCTGCGGCAGCTGCAGGAGCTCAAACCTCTGGATCCAGTCCAGCGGGGGGCCGTCCAGAAGCTGATCGAGGACGCTCTGAAAGGAGAGCTGAAGAGCGTTGTCACGCTCAACATGGCAAGGTAACCATGGTGATCTAATGCCGCATTCATGTCACACAGTAAGCTCTAATAGTAAAAAACTGTCAAAAATGTCAAAAAAAGAGACAACGTGTTGCTTTTTCAACATTATTGACGCTTTTTGTGACGATTGTGTCTTTTTCTGACATTAATTTTAATGCTAACGGCATCATCAAATACATTTGATGCTAAAAAACCACCTGACTGCATGACTAGACCATCTGATGTCATTAAATAACCCAAATAAACAGACGTCCTTCTACACACGGAGACTCGCTGTGTGACTGCTCTGGTCTGGTGACTGGAGAGACCTGTTCCTCTGACTGGTTCCTCTGGTTCCTCTGGTTCCTCTGACTGGTTCCTCTGGTTCCTCTGACTGGTTCCTCTGACTGGTTCCTCTGACTGGTTCCTCTGGTTCCTCTGGTTCCTCTGACTGGTTCCTCTGACTGGTTCCTCTGGTTCCTCTGACTGGTTCCTCTGGTTCCTCTGACTGGTTCCTCTGACTGGTTCCTCTGACTGGTTCCTCTGGTTCCTCTGACTGGTTCCTCTGGTTCCTCTGGTTCCTCTGACTGGTTCCTCTGACTGGTTCCTCTGGTTCCTCTGACTGGTTCCTCTGGTCCTCTGACTGGTTCCTCTGACTGGTTCCTCTGGTTCCTCTGACTGGTTCCTCTGGTTCCTCTGACTGGTTCCTCTGACTGGTTCCTCTGACTGGTTCCTCTGGTTCCTCTGACTGGTTCCTCTGGTTCCTCTGACTGGTTCCTCTGACTGGTTCCTCTGACTGGTTCCTCTGGTTCCTCTGACTGGTTCCTCTGGTTCCTCTGGTTCCTCTGACTGGTTCCTCTGACTGGTTCCTCTGGTTCCTCTGACTGGTTCCTCTGGTCCTCTGACTGGTTCCTCTGACTGGTTCCTCTGACTGGTTCCTCTGGTTCCTCTGACTGGTTCCTCGGGTTCCTCTGGTTCCTCTGACTGGTTCCTCTGACTGGTTCCTCTGGTTCCTCTGACTGGTTCCTCGGGTTCCTCTGGTTCCTCTGACTGGTTCCTCTGGTTCCTCTGACTGGTTCCTCTGACTGGTTCCTCTGGTTCCTCTGACTGGTTCCTCGGGTTCCTCTGGTTCCTCTGACTGGTTCCTCTGACTGGTTCCTCTGACTGGTTCCTCTGGTTCCTCTGACTGGTTCCTCGGGTTCCTCTGGTTCCTCTGACTGGTTCCTCTGACTGGTTCCTCGGGTTCCTCTGGTTCCTCTGACTGGTTCCTCTGACTGGTTCCTCGGGTTCCTCTGGTTCCTCTGACTGGTTCCTCTGACTGGTTCCTCGGGTTCCTCTGGTTCCTCTGACTGGTTCCTCTGACTGGTTCCTCTGGTTCCTCTGACTGGTTCCTCGGGTTCCTCTGGTTCCTCTGACTGGTTCCTCTGGTTCCTCTGACTGGTTCCTCTGACTGGTTCCTCTGACTGGTTCCTCTGACTGGTTCCTCTGGTTCCTCTGACTGGTTCCTCGGGTTCCTCTGGTTCCTCTGACTGGTTCCTCTGACTGGTTCCTCGGGTTCCTCTGGTTCCTCTGACTGGTTCCTCTGACTGGTTCCTCTGACTGGTTCCTCGGGTTCCTCTGGTTCCTCTGACTGGTTCCTCTGACTGGTTCCTCTGGTTCCTCTGACTGGTTCCTCTGACTGGTTCCTCTGGTTCCTCTGACTGGTTCCTCTGACTGGTTCCTCTGGTTCCTCTGACTAGGTGGCATAGTGCCAGTCATTTGGTTGTGTCCACTAGAGTGCCAACCTGTGAGACACTCTTAAGACAGCTGATGTTTAGTTTTATGTGTCACTTGGACAAGTCAGAGAACCACATAACTGAAGCTCTAGTCTGCCCTCTGAAAAGCTGCTATAGATACACTTCTAGGTTAAGACGGCATTGGTATCCTATAGGCTAATATGCATTTTTTATGTATTGTTGTATCTCCTTTTTATACTATGTATACTGTATTATGTGTTATATGGACCTGTGTCTGCAATAAAGCTTTATGTATTGATTGTTTATTGTTGTTGTCCTCAGAGATCACGACGAGTACGGCTTTAAGATCATCCCTGACTACGAGGTGGAGGACATGAAGCTGCTGGCAAAGATCCAGGCGCTGGAGATCCGCTCGCACAACCTGCTGCACCAGGTAGGAACCAAACAGGTAGGAACCAAAGTGTTCTAATGCTGCACCAGGTAGGAACCAAACAGGTAGGAACCAAAGTGTTCTAACGCTGCACCAGGTAGGAATCAAACAGGTAGGAACCAAAGTGTTCTAACGCTGCACCAGGTAGGAACCAAACAGGTAGGAACCAAAGTGTTCTAACGCTGCACCAGGTAGGAACCAAACAGGTAGGAACCAAAGTGTTCTAACGCTACAGGAGGTAAGAACCATAGTCAGTATATATAATGGACCAGCAGGTCCCGTGTCTCTGGACGGAGACCAGTGAAGTCTCTTTTCCGGTGATGGCTGAGCGTTACTGAGCAGCCTCCAACTGAGCTTGAAGACGTAGATGTGACGTGAGCAACCTGTCTGAAAGTTGGAAGTCTTCTGGTAGCTGTGCCAAGCTGTCATTCCCAATCTAGCAGAGACGGAGAGCGTAGGTATATGTAAGGAGATAACATAGACACAGGCTAATTATTGATCACTAAAATGATAGTTAACATTAGTAATTAAACTTAAACAGCTAATGGAAGTCCAAACTGCCTGAGAGCTTCTCCTGTACTATACGGTAATTCCTCTACTATGAGACAGTAAGTCTCGTGGTTATGACCCAATCGTTAGCCTATTTTTATAAAAACGTCTGCTACGGAGCCATAACGTGAGCTACAAGGTAATGGAGCCTTTTATACATTGTCGTGTTTCTTTAGAAATAAACAACGGACAAATAGAGTCTTTAAACTCTTCAGATGTAAAGTTATTCTCTGTCAAAGTGACGTCAAAATGAATGGCAGTCAATGGGATGCTAACGGGAGGTGATGGCTTGGTAGCATCAACATGGCGCCGTAGGAGCTACGGTTTGTGAGGAGAAGCTGACCA
>NC_050173.1:7130630-7135630 GCF_008315115.2 Sander lucioperca
TGTGTAATTGTACGTAATTGTGTGTAATTGTACGTAATTGTGTGTAATTTTGTGTTATTGTGTGTAATTGTGTGTTATTGTTTGTAATTGTGCGTAATTGTGTGTAAATTTGTGTAATTGTGTGTTATTGTTTGTAATTGTGTGTTCTTGTGTGTAATTATGTGTTATTGTTTGTAATTGTGTGTTCTTGTGTGTAATTGTGTGTTTTTGTGTATAATTGTGTGTAATTGCGTGTTTTTGGGCGTCCAGGCCGACCAGCGGGTGCTGAAGGAGTTCCTGGCAGAGAAACTTCCCCGCCTGTCGGCTCACTTTGAGGAGCACAACATCGACGTTTCTCTCATCACCTTCAACTGGTTCCTGGTGGTGTTTGTGGAGAGTCTGCCCAGTGACATCCTGCTACCGCTCTGGGACGCCTTTCTGTACGAGGGGACCAAGGTACACACACACAAATATACACACACACACACACAGAGAAACACACACACACACACACACACACACACACACACACAGACAGGTACACACACTCACACAGACACACAAACACACACACACAGGTTGTGTTCAGGTACACTCTGGCTTTATGTTGCAGGTTGTGTTCAGGTACACTCTGGCTCTGTTTAAATACAAAGAGGACGAGATCCTGAAGCTCCGCGACAGCGTGGAGATCTACCAGTACCTGCGCTTCTTCACCAAGACCATCTCCGACGGCCGGTAAACCCCCCCACCCCCCCACCCAACATCAACACACTACTACATAAATACACTTACAACATCAACACACTACTACATAAATACAGTTACAACATCAACACACTACTACATAAATACAGTTACAACATCAACACACTACTACATAAATACAGTTACAACATCAACACACTACTACATAAATACACTTACAACATCAACACACTACTACATAAATACAGTTACAACATCAACACACTACTACATAAATACACTTACAACATCAACACACTACTACATAAATACACTTACAACATCAACACACTACTACATAAATACAGTTACAACATCAACACACTACTACATAAATACAGTTACAACATAAACACACTACTACATAAATACACTTACAACATCAACACACTACTACATAAATACAGTTACAACATAAACACACTACTACATAAATACACTTACAACATCAACACACTACTACATAAATACACTTACAACATCAACACACTACTACATAAATACACTTACAACATCAACACACTACTACATAAATACAGTTACAACATCAACACACTACTACATAAATACACTTACAACATAAACACACTACTACATAAATACAGTTACAACATCAACACACTACTACATAAATACAGTTACAACATAAACACTACTACATAAATACAGTTACAACATAAACACACTACTACATAAATACAGTTACAACATCAACACACTACTACATAAATACAGTTACAACATCAACACACTACTACATTAATACAGTTACAACATAAACACTACTACATAAATACAGTTACAACATAAACACACTACTACATTAATACAGTTACAACATAAACACACTACTACATAAATACAGTTACAACATCAACACACTACTACATAAATACAGTTACAACATAAACACTACTACATAAATACAGTTACAACATAAACACACTACTACATTAATACAGTTACAACATAAACACACTACTACATTAATACAGTTACAACATCAACACACTACTACATAAATACAGTTACAACATCAACACACTACTACATAAATACAGTTACAACATAAACACACTACTACATAAATACAGTTACAACATAAACACACTACTACATTAATACAGTTACAACATAAACACTACTACATAAATACAGTTACAACATCAACACACTACTACATAAATACAGTTACAACATGAACACACTACTACATAAATACAGTTACAACATCAACACACTACTACATAAATACAGTTACAACATAAACACTACTACATAAATACAGTTACAACATCAACACACTACTACATTAATACAGTTACAACATAAAACACTACTACATAAATACAGTTACAACATAAACACTACTACATAAATACAGTTACAACATAAACACTACTACATAAATACAGTTACAACATAAACACTACTACATAAATACAGTTACAACATAAACACACTACTACATAAATACAGTTACAACATCAACACACTACTACATAAATACAGTTACAACATCAACACACTACTACATAAATACAGTTACAACATAAACACTACTACATAAATACAGTTACAACATAAACACACTACTACATTAATACAGTTACAACATAAACACACTACTACATAAATACAGTTACAACATCAACACACTACTACATAAATACAGTTACAACATAAACACTACTACATAAATACAGTTACAACATAAACACACTACTACATTAATACAGTTACAACATAAACACTACTACATTAATACAGTTACAACATAAAACACTACTACATAAATACAGTTACAACATAAACACACTACTACATTAATACAGTTACAACATAAACACACTACTACATAAATACAGTTACAACATAAACACACTACTACATAAATACAGTTACAACATCAACACACTACTACATAAATACAGTTACAACATAAACACTACTACATAAATACAGTTACAACATAAACACACTACTACATTAATACAGTTACAACATAAACACACTACTACATAAATACAGTTACAACATCAACACACTACTACATAAATACAGTTACAACATAAACACTACTACATAAATACAGTTACAACATAAACACACTACTACATTAATACAGTTACAACATCAACACACTACTACATAAATACAGTTACAACATCAACACACTACTACATAAATACAGTTACAACATAAACACACTACTACATAAATACAGTTACAACATAAACACACTACTACATTAATACAGTTACAACATAAACACTACTACATAAATACAGTTACAACATCAACACACTACTACATAAATACAGTTACAACATAAACACTACTACATAAATACAGTTACAACATCAACACACTACTACATAAATACAGTTACAACATAAACACTACTACATAAATACAGTTACAACATCAACACACTACTACATAAATACAGTTACAACATGAACACACTACTACATAAATACAGTTACAACATCAACACACTACTACATAAATACAGTTACAACATAAACACTACTACATAAATACAGTTACAACATCAACACACTACTACATTAATACAGTTACAACATAAAACACTACTACATAAATACAGTTACAACATAAACACTACTACATAAATACAGTTACAACATAAACACTACTACATAAATACAGTTACAACATAAACACTACTACATAAATACAGTTACAACATGAACACACTACTACATAAATACAGTTACAACATGAACACACTACTACATAAATACAGTTACAACATAAACACTACTACATAAATACAGTTACAACATAAACACTACTACATAAATACAGTTACAACATAAACACACTACTACATAAATACAGTTACAACATCAACACACTACTACATAAATACAGTTACAACATAAACACTACTACATAAATACAGTTACAACATCAACACACTACTACATTAATACAGTTACAACATCAACACACTACTACATAAATACAGTTACAACATAAACACTACTACATAAATACAGTTACAACATAAACACACTACTACATAAATACAGTTACAACATCAACACACTACTACATAAATACAGTTACAACATCAACACACTACTACATAAATACAGTTACAACATAAACACACTACTACATAAATACAGTTACAACATAAACACACTACTACATTAATACAGTTACAACATCAACACACTACTACATAAATACAGTTACAACATAAACACTACTACATAAATACAGTTACAACATAAACACTACTACATAAATACAGTTACAACATCAACACACTACTACATAAATACAGTTACAACATCAACACACTACTATATAAATACAGTTACAACATAAACACTACTACATAAATACAGTTACAACATCAACACACTACTACATAAATACAGTTACAACATCAACACTACTACATAAATACAGTTACAACATAAAACACTACTACATAAATACAGTTACAACATAAACACACTACTACATAAATACAGTTACAACATAAACACACTACTACATAAATACAGTTACAACATAAACACACTACTACATAAATACAGTTACAACATAAACACTACTACATAAATACAGTTACAACATAAACACACTACTACATAAATACAGTTACAACATAAACACACTACTACATAAATACAGTTACAACATAAACACACTACTACATTAATACACTTACAACATAAAACACTACTACATAAATACAGTTACAACATGAACACTACTACATAAATACAGTTACAACATAAACACACTACTACATAAATACAGTTACAACATAAACACACTACTACATAAATACAGTTACAACATAAACACTACTACATAAATACAGTTACAACATAAAACACTACTACATAAATACAGTTACAACATGAACACACTACTACATAAATACAGTTACAACATAAACACTACTACATAAATACAGTTACAACATAAAACACTACTACATAAATACAGTTACAACATGAACACACTACTACATAAATACAGTTACAACATAAACACTACTACATAAATACAGTTACAACATGAACACTACTACATAAATACAGTTACAACATAAACACACTACTACATAAATACAGTTACAACATAAACACTACTACATAAATACAGTTACAACATAAAACACTACTACATAAATACAGTTACAACATCAACACACTACTACATAAATACAGTTACAACATAAAGACACTACTACATAAATACAGTTACAACATAAACACACTACT
>NC_050173.1:7148130-7155630 GCF_008315115.2 Sander lucioperca
GTGGCTGGGAGAGCTGTCATCCTGTCTTCAAAAGGACACTTATGTACGTTTACACTTCATCGCATTAATAATAGACAGTCTATGGTTATTAGTCAAGACGAAGTATTAAAGGTAAAAACATGAACGTAAACAACACAACAACGATGTCGCTACACGGTTTTGGATCAGTGACAAGTTTTGAATGTTTGTAGCTATGACTATTGTATAATAAAGATTTAATAAAAAAAGATTTAATAAAAAAAGTTGTAATGTTTGGTCGTAAAGTGTTGACACATGGTAAATCACACACTAACAACAACCATACAGTCAATGACATGGACATTGTTAGTTTTCTACTACGTAATTATGCGCATCCACAGAACGGATCTTACAGGCGGTACTGGCCAATAAATGCTATTGAAGGGCGGGTCTTGGCGTGGTGGGAGTAACTTCCGGGTCACGAAAAAATACCAATGCAAAATTAAGGAATACGACTTATACCCACATTTTAATTTCCGAGTTCCATCTACAAATACATCAAAAACAATCGGATAACGAGATTGTTTTTCGTTTTCCGTTTTTTAATATCAAAACAAAAAATGAATAATGGGTTGTTTTCCGTTTTTTGTTTTCCTATTTACTAATGGTAATTGGGAAACTGGCCGTTTTTCGTTTTTGTTTTTTTCCTTTCAAAACGAAAATCCGTTGGCCACCAAGTACACGGACCCAGTTCACCTCCTATACCCTTCCTTCCTGTTCTGTTCTGTCCCTGTTTACCCTATTTCCTCCTCCCCTGAGTAAGGAGTTGTAGAGTATGATGGCATGAGGGACAGAGGACTTCTTGAGTCTGGTGGTCCTGCTCTTGGGAAGCAGCAGCCGTCCTCTGAACAGGCTCCTCTGGTTGCTATGACGGTGTGCAGGGGGTGGCCGGCATTGTCAGTAATGTCCAGCAGTTTGTCCAGTGTCCTCCACCGTCACCGTCACCAGTGAGTCCAGCTTCATGCCAACCACAGAGCCGGCCCACCTGATCAGTTTATCCAGTCTGGAGGTGTCCTTCTTGGATATGTTGCTGAGCAAGGCACTTAACCCCCTAGTTGCTCCAGAGGCATGCGACCTCAGACACACATATATATATATATATATATATATATATATATAGCAATTGTAAGTCGCTTTGGATGAAAGCGTCAGCTAAATGACGTGTAATGTAATGTAACATCGTGTAATGTAATGTAACATCAACCTGAAATTGACCTCAGCTGATGACAAACCTCACGTATCCTCCTCAGATTCTGTGGAAACGTTTAGCAGAACAAACAAAATTGCTTTTAACCATATAAGGAAGTTCCTCCTCTTAAACCCCCAAACGGACATTTATAAAAGCAGTCTTCTGTCCTCAGGTCAACAACAAGCTCAGCTCAAAGCACAGGACGACTGAAACCAGCGGTAAGATGGAGACTGAATGCATGTCTGTTGTTCACTCAACTGCTTTCTGTTAGACACAACTCATTTACTGTCATATATTGTATTTTGCAGTAGATATTCAGGCTGTGACAGACTCTCTTACAGTTTGTGCTAAAGTTAAATAATCAAAGAGAAAAACCCAATACGCTAAAACGTGTCAAACATTTTGACTGAACCCATTTGTATGATAATCATGGTTCTACTTTCCTCTCAGTCAGTCTCTGACTCTCAGATCTCAGCAGGAACAATGGCGAACATCGGTAATACCGACAACATCAACTTGGGCTGCAACTCAGGCAACGTTGGTTCCAATAATGCCTTCACCGTTCAAGGTAGATCTGAGTGGGTCTATTCTCTTCTGTCAGGTTGTCATGACAGTTTGATGAAATCTCTTTTTCACATGAATCTTACAGGAGGCGTTGGACCCAATGCTGCTGTGGGCAACACCTCTGGCATCAGAGGAAATAATGCAGGAAACATTGGATCAGGCAGCACATTTGATATACGTGGTGAGATATTCCTCTTATTGCTTATCCTCTTACTGAATTGAATTAAATTGCCAGAACTGTATTAACAGTTTATTACTTATGTTCAGATATCAGCATCTTAATGGCAAAAATCTGAGTTTCTGTTGTCAACTTTGAATTCCTTTTCTCAATTCTCATATTTTAACAGGAGGAGTGGGAGCTGGTCAACGGGTTGGCAACACCTCCAATGTTTACACTGGTTATAACTCCGGATCCATCGGCTCAGGGAATCGCTTCAACATGTAATGAGGTAAGAAAGGGAGGAGATGTACTAGCAGATGTGAGCATATGCGTGTGATATGTTAATTCTTTACCTGTGAATGGATTGTTGTAAAACTATAATCTGGATTTTCTCATCAGTATTTGTGATCTTTTTTCCTCTCTTTGTGTTTCTCTCTTTTAGGAAATCGGCCTCCAACTCTTCTAAACACAATGCACCATTTGTTGAATGTAGAATTCATGATTTCAAATCAACAGAAAGAGTGAGCAATCTGATGAATGTAAAGGAAATATGAGTGCAAATAAAGTAGAGTAGCTGCTCTATGAGACTGTCTTTGGCTGAATATTTATCATTTCTACTGACCTTGCTCTGAGGGGTATTCAGGGCCTTCACGTGTTCTTATCGTCTTTGTCCTTCATCCAAACATTGTCATGAATTTGATTTCATTGTGGATTTTTCTTTGTGATATAGTTTTTGTCAGTAAACCGACTAAGTAGCAGTTGGGTTTCCTAAATACATATTCCAGTATTTAACCTAAAATGATTTACTGTGATTACACACTGATCATCTCCCTTCATCTGTTATGCTTCTGTAAAACAGTGGCTGGTATAACCAGGTATGACGTAGCTGCGTCATAATAACAGCGGCACATACTCTTACTGCCGAGCTGTGGGCTGAGGTGATGAAGAAGACAGAGCTCAATGTTGTCAATCAAACACGTGTTATATTGTAGGAAAAAAATGACTTTGGTGAAAAGTCTGCAGACAAATCTAAGCCTCCTGATAGTCACTTTGGGGAATACAGGCTGAGTGTGAGTGAATGATGAAATGTATTTACAGTATCTCACAAAAGTGAGTACACCCCTCACATTTTAGTAAATATTTCATTATATCTTTTAATGGGACAACACTGAAGAAATTACACTTTGCTCCAATGTAAAGTATGAAGTGTACAGCTTGTATAACAGAGTAAAGTATGAAGTGTAGAGTAAAGTATGACGTGTACAGCTTGTATAACAGAGTAAAGTATGAAGTGTACAGTTTGTCTAACACAGTAAAGTATGAAGTGTCCAGCTTGTATAACAGAGTAAATGTGCTGTCCCCTCAAAATAACTCAACACACAGCCATTAATGTCTAAACCTGGTAACTAAAGTCAGTACACCCCTATGTTAAATTCCCATAGAGGCAGGCAGACTTTTATTTTGAAGGCCAGTTATTTCATGGATCCAGGATACTATGCATCCTGATAAAGTTGTGTGTGTGTCTGTCTGTGTGTGTGTGTGTGTGTCTGTGTGTAGTGTATATGTATATGTATGTGTGTGTGAGTGTATATGTATGTGTGTGTGTGTGTGTGTGTGTGTGTGTGTGTGTGTGTGTGTGTGTGCGTGTGTGTGTGTGTGTGTGTGTGTGTGTGTGTAGTGTATATGTATATGTATGTGTGTGTGTGTGTGTGTGTGTGTAGTGTATATGTATATGTATGTGTGTGTGTGTGTGTGTGTGTAGTGTATATGTATGTGTGTGTGTGTGTGTGTGTGTGTGTGTAGTGTATATGTATGTGTGTGTGTGTGTGTGTGTGTGTGTGTGTGTGTGTGTGTGTGTGTGTGTGTGTGTGTGTGTGTGTGTGTGTGTGTGTGTGTGTGTGTGTGTGTGTTTAGCTCGGTATGAGTCCCAGGTTCTGCTCTTTGGGTTCAGACAGGTGGACGTTCTGTCTCTCGGCAGATCTCGCGACAGTTGGTCTAAATCTCAGGTACCTAAACATGAACACGCGCCCTGTCTGCCGCCTCCCAGTGCCGTGGCTCTGCGCCTGCGCAGTGCGCCCCGAACTGAGAGGTAGAGAAGGGGCTCGAGCCTCTGCGCAGTGACAACAAGCAGCTGGGGAACAAAACCGGAATAAAACAGCGAATACCAGCAGGATCCACCGTCAGTAAACACACCGGGAAACACCGGACATCCACCGGGATTACACCGGGCAAACAGCGGGAGAGAAGGCGGCCCGAGAGCGGAGACACGCGGGGGTCTGTGGCCCGAGAGCCCGGCTGTCTGTCCGCCTGCAGACGGTAAGACAAAGCGGAATGAAGCGCTGAAACACTGAGTCACGGTGCAGCTTAAAATGAGCGTTTTTTAAACGGAGTTCTGAATGTAAAGCGTGTTTGATCCGGCGGAGGTTTAGGCTGCAGACATGGCGCCGTCAAGGTCCAGATGTGGGCCTGCTGAGGAGGATGCTCCGTGTCTGTCCTCCAGAGGACACACACAGACATCCGGGTATCCTCTGCAGGACACACACAGACATCCGGGTATGCTGTGACTACAGGACACACACAGACATCCAGGTGTCCTGTGCAGGACACAGAGAGACATCCAGGTGTCCTGTGCAGGACACAGAGAGACATCCAGGTGTCCTGTGCAGGACACAGAGAGACATCCAGGTGTCCTGTGCAGGACACAGAGAGACATCCAGGTGTCCTGTGCAGGACACAGAGAGACATCCAGGTGTCCTGTGCAGGACACAGAGAGACATCCAGGTGTCCTGTGTAGGACACAGAGAGACATCCAGGTGTCCTGTGTGTGTGTGTGGGGGGACAGCAGTGCTGTAGTCTAGTTTATGTTATGTTATGTTATGTTATTACTGTAGTGGGTATACTGGGATAATATCAATAATTAAGATGAAGGAAAGACAACCAGAGTCTCTGCATGTTCTGCAGCGTTTGTTCAGTTTGCTGTCACATCTCTCAACCCCATAATATAATATAATATAATATAATATAATATATAATATAATCTATTATAATATAATATAATATAATATATTATAATATAATACAATCTATTATAATGTAATATAATATACTATAAGATGAGATAATATACTATAATAATATATACTATAAGATGAGATAATATACTATAATAATATATACTATAAGATGAGATAATATACTATAATAATATATACTATAAGATGAGATAATATACTATAATAATATATACTATAAGATACTATAAGATGAGATAATATACTATAATAATATATACTATAAGATACTATAAGATGAGATAATATACTATAATAATATATACTATAAGATACTATAAGATGAGATAATATACTATAATAATATATACTATAAGATACTATAAGATGAGATAATATACTATAATAATATATACTATAAGATACTATAAGATGAGATAATATACTATAATAATATATACTATAAGATACTATAAGATGAGATAATATACTATAATAATATATACTATAACATACTATAAGATGAGATAATATACTATAATATTATATACTATAAGATACTATAAGATGAGATAATATACTATAATATTATATACTATAAGATACTATAAGATGAGATAATATACTATAATAATATATACTATAAGATACTATAAGATGAGATAATATACTATAATAATATATACTATAAGATACTATAAGATGAGATAATATACTATAATATTATATACTATAAGATACTATAAGATGAGATAATATACTATAATAATATATACTATAAGATACTATAAGATGAGATAATATACTATAATATATACTATAAGATACTATAAGATGAGATAATATACTATAATATTATATACTATAAGATACTATAAGATGAGATAATATACTATAATAATATATACTATAAGATACTATAAGATGAGATAATATACTATAATAATATATACTATAAGATACTATAAGATGAGATAATATACTATAATAATATATACTATAAGATACTATAAGATGGGGTAGAAGAGATGTTATTGTCCACAGAGTGGAGAACTTATATTTCGGGCTAACACTCAGGCTGCTATCACCATCACAGACTATAATAACCAGTAATAACCAACCAGACCATCTTCACTAGACATTCATTCATTCACTCATTCATTCATTCATTCATTCACTCACTCATTCATTCATTCATTCACTCATCCATTCACTCATTCATTCATTCACTCATCCATTCATTCACTCATTCATTCAGTCATTCACTCATTCACTCATTCATTCACTCACTCATTCACTCACTCATTCATTCATTCATTCATTCACTCATCCATTCATTCACTCATTCATTCAGTCATTCAGTCATTCACTCATTCATTCATTCATTCACTCACTCATTCACTCATTCATTCACTCATTCATTCACTCATCCATTCATTCATTCACTCATTCATTCACTCATTCATTCATCTATCTGCTATGTAAAGATGTATAGACGCAGAAACAAACAGCAACACAACAACAACACCTGACCTGCGTATCACGGTGCATTCAAGGACATTTAGAGGGAATGGGACAATACAGAGACGCTTTATAATGTTTATAATGTATATATAATGTTTATAATGTTTATAATGTATATATATAATGTTTATAATGTATATATAATGTTTATAATGTTTATAATGTTTATAATGTATATATAATGTTTATAATGTTTATAATGTATATATAATGTTTATAATGTATATATAATGTTTATAATGTATATATAATGTTTATAATGTTTATAATGTATATATAATGTTTATAATGTTTATAATGTATATATATAATGTTTATAATGTATATATAATGTTTATAATGTTTATAATGTAGGGTTGCATGATATTGACAAAATGTGATATTGCGATATCGATATTAATTTTGATATTTTTTAAACATGTAAAATTACAAAAGTTACGGGAAAATGCATCAAAATAGATTCATAACAAATTAAACAAGTTTTCTTACAACACAAGGTTTAATCCAACTGACATATTGGACTGGTCCAACATGAATATATAAATAAATAAGGACCATGTCTACAGAACAGGACATGGTCTACTGGTTGGACAGTATAACATACTATCTATTTCTTCATTTTGTCACTCTGTCGAAATATGCACACACGTGGTACGCTCCATAGGGTTTGTCACATAGTGGCCACGTGGTACGCTCCATAGGGTTTGTCACGTAGTGGCCACGTGGTACGCTCCGTAGGGTTTGTCACGTAGTGGCCACGTGGTACGCTCCTTAGGGTTTGTCCGTAGGGTTTGCTACGTAGTGGCCACGTGGTACGCTCCGTAGGGTTTGTCACGTAGTGGCCATGTGGTACGCTCCGTAGGGTTTGTCATGTAGTGGCCACGTGGTACGCTCCGTAGGGTTTGTCACGTAGTGGCCCCGTGGTACGCTCCGTAGGGTTTGCTACGTAGTGGCCACGTGGTACGCTCCATAGGGTTTGTCACGTAGTGGCCACGTGGTACGCTCCATAGAGTTTGTCACGTAGTGGCCACGTG
>NC_050173.1:7160630-7173130 GCF_008315115.2 Sander lucioperca
ACCGTCTATGGGTGTAGGCTAGCTTCTTGGCCATGAGCTCGTGTTGACAAACACAATGGGAGACTTTTGGGTTTGGGGCTGCGGGGGCCAGCCATGTAACAGAGATCAGACCTGTGGGGGTGTTTTGAGTGGGTCCTGATTCTGTCCTGGTTCTGGTCCTGATTCTGTCCTGGTTCTGATTCTGTTCTGGTTCTGGTCCTGGTCCTGGTTCTGATTCTGGTCCTGATTCTGGTCCTGATTCTGTTCTGGTACTGGTTCTGGTCCTGATTCTGTTCTGGTCCTGGTTCTGGTTGCAGGTACAGGGGACACGGTGGCGGTGATGATCACGGAGGCGTACGGGAGAGAGATCCTGGCCCAGCTGGAGAGGAACCTGACGGTTCTGGTCTCGGTGGTGGTGGGTCAGCGCGGTCCCACCAAGAACATCAACCGCGGCTCGCTGGTGTTCGTGTCCATCTCCTTCATCGTGCTGATGGTCATCTCCTCGGCCTGGCTCGTCTTCTACTTCATCCAGAAGATCCGCTACAGCAGCGCCCGCGACCGCAGCCAGGTGACACAGGCTAGCACGCTAACACACTGCTAACAGGCTGCTAACATACAGCTAACAGGCTACATACAGGCTGCTAACACACTGCTAACAGGCTGCTAACATACAGCTAACACACAGCTAACAGGCTGCTAACATACTGCTAACACACTGCTAACAGGCTGCTAACATACTGCTAACACACTGCTAACATACTGCTAACAGGCTGCTAACATACAGCTAACATACAGCTAACACACTGCTAACAGGCTGCTAACACACTGCTAACATACATCTAACACACTGCTAACACACTGCCAACAGGCTGCTAACATACTGCTAACAGGCTACATACAGGCTGCTAACATACAGCTAACACACTGCTAATACACTGCTAACAGGCTACATACAGGCTGCTAACATACAGCTAACAGGCTGCTAACATACTGCTAACACACTGCTAACAGGCTGCTAACACACTGCTAACAGGCTGCTAACATACTGCTAACACACTGCTAACAGGCTGCTAACATACTGCTAACATACAGCTAACACACTGCTAACATACAGCTAACAGGCTGCTAACACACTGCTAACATACTGCTAACAGGCTGCTTTCATACAGCTAACATACAGCTAACACACTGCTAACAGGCTGCTAACACACTGCTAACATACATCTAACACACTGCTAACACACTGCCAACAGGCTGCTAACATACTGCTAACATACTGCTAACAGGCTACATACAGGCTGCTAACATACAGCTAACATACAGCTAACACACTGCTAATACACTGCTAACAGGCTACATACAGGCTGCTAACATACAGCTAACAGGCTGCTAACATACTGCTAACACACTGCTAACAGGCTGCTAACATACAGCTAACACACTGCTAACATACAGCTAACAGGCTGCTAACACACTGCTAACAGGCTGCTAACACACTGCTAACATACAGCTAACAGGCTGCTAACATACTGCTAACAGGCTACATACAGGCTGCTAACATACATGCAGTAATCTGATTACAGACAGCAGTAATCGGATTACAGACGGCAGTAATCTGATTACAGACGGCAGTAATCTGATTACTGAGTAGAGACAGCAGTAATCTGATTACAGACGGCAGTAATCTAATTACAGACGGCAGTAATCTGATTACATGTGTAATGATCTTCCCGTCTCTCAGCGTCGTCTTGGTGACGCAGCGAAGAAAGCCATCGGGAAGTTAACGACGAGGACGGTGAAGAAAGGAGATAAGGTACTCTGATTACTCTGGGGGCGGTACTCTGGGGGGTTACTGGGACTGTCGAGTCTCTATAAATTATTGACCCTTTGCACGTGACGTCACGCTCCACTCGCGCGAATTATGAACGCCATGACGGACGGCGGAAGAGCTATGCTGTAGATGGATGGCAAGCTAAGCTCGTACGTTTTCGTTTGTGTTTGTGTTCTCACATTCACAATCTGCAGAGTAATTCTCACCAACACAAGCATGTGTATGTATTGCCTTTCTGTTTTAAATGAGTGATAAATAAAATTATCCTCAACTAGCTAGCTGCCGTGCTAACCAGCTGTCCTGCTAACAGGTCCAACCCGATGATGAGCCACGTAACTAGCTAACATCGGTTATTCACTGATCTAGCTAGCTACATATCCAAAAAAGAAAGCCGTTCCCTTGATCATTTAACTTAACACACATACAAAAAATATCGGTTAAATTAAAGATGACATGGCACAGAAACTAGCTTCAAAAACGAGTTAAATGCGGGTCTGCGGAGCGCCTACCCCGGCTAGCTAACGAGCTAGCTGCAGCTAGCTTTGGACTGCTCGTTAGCTGCTGCCCATCGCGTCGTAATATCCACCGGTCAAATCTTAACATAGGCTACACAGCGAATATAACAGATAAGGAGATGGCTAGATGTTACAATTATGTGTGGTTACTACTGATTATAGCCACTCCGTGATTTACTGCATGGATTAACGTGTGATAGATAATTAATGACTGCTCTTCCCAGAGCTGGGATGTGTTCAGGCATCCATTAGCTAGGAAGTTGCAGTGGCACACCCAGTGAACAACGGTATGGGTAGCCACGACCGACCATGTCCTCTAAAAACATGGGTTACGTGTTATATAAATCTTTACTTATGTAAAGAATAGATGTTAATACAAAATAAACCCTAGATTGATGTCTTATCTTTGCCATTATGAGGTACCTCCCCCCGCCGTTAGCGTAGCATCGCGTACCTGTAACCCAGCCAGCTACAAGGAACTGGGAAGCATCCAGACTTTTAAAAGCTTTGAGATCAGAACCAGTATATGGGGATACCCCGTTTACCACATAGTGGTCCAGATCAAGTGGACTGAAGTCGGGCAGACTCTGTGATTTAATGCGGTCCGTGAAAACGGAGGGAGAACGAATTAAGGGTCGGTATCCAATCCTGCTATCTCCAACTTCTCTAAATACTGCTCTTTATGAGCACCTACCAGATGCCGTACCTCGACCGATAACGGCACGACAACTTGTTGTTCAATAGAAGAAGCCATATAAAGCCATAAATACAGTTTATTTAGTGTTATGTATTTCAAACTGATTGAAACTATGAAACTTCCCGCTCGTCCACTACTGTTTAGCCTGTGCTTCTGCCGTCCGTCATGGCGCCGTCACGTGGTCGTGTGACGTGTTTGCAAAGGGTCAATAGAGAGTGGTCTAGACCTACTCTAGGTGTAAATTATAGAGAGTGGTCTAGACCTACTCTAGGTGTAAATTATAGAGAGTGGTCTAGACCTACTCTAGGTGTAAATTATAGAGAGTGGTCTAGACCTACTCTAGGTGTAAATTATAGAGAGTGGTCTAGACCTACTCTATCTGTAAATTATAGAGTGTGGTCTAGACCTACTCTATCTGTAAATTATAGAGAGTGGTCTAGACCTACTCTATCTGTAAATTATAGTGGTCTAGACCTACTCTCTCTGTAAATTATAGAGTGGTCTAGACCTCCTCTATCTGTAAATTATAGAGTGGTCTAGACCTCTATCTGTAAATTATAGAGAGTGGTCTAGACCTACTCTATCTGTAAATTATAGAGAGTGGTCTAGACCTACTCTCTCTGTAAATTATAGTGGTCTAGACCTATTCTCTCTGTAAATTATAGAGAGTGGTCTAGACCTACTCTATCTGTAAATTATAGAGTGGTCTAGACCTACTCTCTCTGTAAATTATAGAGTGGTCTAGACCTCCTCTATCTGTAAATTATAGAGTGGTCTAGACCTCCTCTATCTGTAAATTATAGAGTGGTCTAGACCTACTCTCTCTGTAAATTATAGAGTGTGGTTTAGACCTACCGTATTTTCCGGACTATAAGTCGCTCCGGAGTATAAGTCGCATCAGTCAAAAAATGCGTCATGAAGAGGAAAAAAACATATATAAGTCGCATTTATTTAGAAATTAAATTTCACAAAATCCAAGATCAAGAACAGACATTTAATCTGGAAAGGCAAGTCATTCAACTACACAGTAGCACACAGAACAAGGGGCTGAATACGGTAGGTGTCCGGTATGTTAACGTAACACATTAACAGTTATTCAACTACAACAGAATACAGAACAACTACCAGGGCGTGGAGACGTAACTGCACCGTTGACGTGCATCTACATCTGGGGACTCGTTCCTCCAGCTCTGGCCATCTTGCTTTCAGCGCGCGACTAGCTTTCTTTGTTGTCTTCATTGCAGTAAGACTAACCTTTTCGCCAGTCCCTCACAAGTTTCTCTCTCACTCCAAACTGTCTTTCTGCTGCTCGATTACCGTTTTCGGCTGCATATTTTACTACCTGCAGTCACCTGCAGATTCTTTTCTTTCTCAGTTGTCTTTAGGAGCAGCATTTAGTTGTCAGAAGCCTAGAGCGCCCTCTGGCGGCTTTAGACGGTAATGTTTTCAGCATGAAATAACATTTAAAAACGTGAAATTATAAATATTTTGATATATAAGTCGCACCTGACTATAAGTCGCAGGACCAGCCAAAGTATGAAAAAAAGTGCGACTTATAGTCCGGAAAATACGGTACTCTATCTTTGTTTGTTTTTGTTTGTTCACAATTACATCATTCCGCCAAAAGCTTTTCTCAAAAAGGGTGTTTTTTGGCCCCTGAGACCAAACGGGGCCGAGTTGGGGGGGGGTCGTTATCAACTTGTGATGGCCCAAGGTACAACATAACAGGAAATAACAGTGAAAGAAAGGTAGCAAAACATCCTGAGGAGTGGACCTGGCTCCCGGCCTATTAGTAATTATAGAGTGGTCTAGACCTCCTCTATCTGTAAATTATAGAGTGGTCTAGACCTCCTCTATCTGTAAATTATAGAGAGTGGTCTAGACCTACTCTATCTGTAAATTATAGAGAGTGGTCTAGACCTACTCTATCTGTAAATTATAGAGAGTGGTCTAGACCTCCTCTATCTGTAAATTATAGAGTGGTCTAGACCTCCTCTATCTGTAAATTATAGAGTGGTCTAGACCTCCTCTATCTGGAAATTATAGAGAGTGGTCTAGACCTCCTCAATCTGTAAATTATAGAGAGTGGTCTAGACCTACTCTATCTGTAAATTATAGAGAGTGGTCTAGACCTCCTCTATCTGTAAATTATAGAGAGTGGTCTAGACCTCCTCTATCTGGAAATTATAGAGAGTGGTCTAGACCTCCTCTATCTGGAAAGGGTCTCCAGATAACTCTTGTTATGATTTGATACTATAAATAAAATTGAATTTAAATTAACTTTATTTACTGTGTGTGTGTGTGTGTGTGTGTGTGTCTCTGTCTCTGTGTGTGTGTGTGTGTGTGTGTGTGTGTGTGTGTGTGTGTGTGTGTGTGTATCTCTGTGTGTGTGTGTGTGTGTGTATCTCTGTGTGTGTGTATTAGGAGACAGATCCTGACTTTAACCACTGTGCTGTGTGTATTGAGGCGTACCAGCTGAATGACGTGGTCCGCATCCTGCCCTGCAAGTCAGTCTTTCTCTACTGTATTATATTATATTATATTATATTATATATATTATTTTATATTATATTATATTATATATATTATTTTATATTATATTATATTATATTATATTATATTATATTATATTATATTATATTATATATATTATTTTATATTATATATATATTATTTTATATTATATTATATTATATTATATTATATTATATATAATTATACCTATTGTTTTTGCTCAGATTATTAGGGGTCCAAGCCCGAGTCTGCAAGAACCAGCAATAGCAAAGCTACGCGTTTATACAGCAGGGCTGTAGAACCCTGGGGTACATGGTGGGGGGTGCTGTTTTCAGGACTGGTCCGAAACTCCACAAGGACCTCAGGCGCAACAATTGACCCACTTCCACCACTAGGTGGCGCTATAGCAGAAAAAACACGTTTGACCCTATAACTCCCACACCGTACATCTCACATTTAAAAACCATACATCCACGCGTTCCCTGGATCCAACTGAATCACGTGATATAGGCCACGCCCATTTCCGCCTAGACTTTTATGCTGTGAAAAATCGTGATTTATCAAAAACCTACTTTTTCGATCTCCTCCTAGACCGTGCGACTGATCTGCACGAAACTTGGACCGTAGCATCTCCAGATGGGCCGAACAAAAAGTTAATAAAAATAATTTTGATAGGATAAAAATTGCGCATATTACGCACAAACAATTTTGTGTAGCTAACTATGAAAACACCAACTTTGCCATGTCTCAGCCAAAATAAATGCCATCAACGCCAAACTTTAGATTCTTGTTTACCATGACCCTCTGGAGGTCCGCCACACGTTATACAAAAATTGGCCACTAGGGGGCGCTACAAGTACAAAAAGTTTATATCTCAAGAACCGCTCATCCGATTTTTACAAAATTTGATGGGTACCATCTAGGGCCACTCCTGAGGCCATCCCTAGAGTGGGGTACTGAGGGGTCAAAGTGGGCGTGGCCTGTGGGACCCTAATTGGTTTTAGCCCTTGGGCACATTTTTGACGGCCTCAATATTCACAAAAATTGGTGCCCACATAAACACCTGGGAGCTTTGCGAGACTGTACAGCGATTTGGCCCATACCAATTATATTATTATTATTATTATTATATTATATTATATTATATTATATTATATTATATTATATTATATTATATTATATATTCAGGAGCAGATTTGTTTCTGGTGTTTAGAGATAAATGGTCTGTTAATATCTGGTTATAACTGTTATATAGAACTTCATATGAAGTATAATTTAAATAAAGTCCTGTGTGTGTCTCTGTGTGTGTGTCTGTGTGTGTGTGTGTGTGTGTGTCTCTGTGTGTGTGTGTGTGTGTGTGTGTGTGTGTGTGTGTCTCTGTGTGTGTGTGTGTGTGTGTGTGTGTGTGTGTGTGTGTCTCTGTGTGTGTGTGTGTGTGTGTGTGTGTGTGTGTGTCTCTGTGTGTGTGTGTGTGTGTGTGTCTCTGTGTGTGTGTGTGTGTGTGTGTGTCTCTGTGTGTGTGTGTGTGTGTGTGTGTGTGTCTCTGTGTGTGTGTGTGTGTGTGTGTGTGTGTCTCTGTGTGTGTGTGTGTGTGTGTGTGTGTGTGTGTGTGTGTGTGTGTGTGTGTGTGTGTGTGTGTGTGTGTGTGTGTCTCTGTGTGTGTGTGTGTGTGTGTGTGTCTCAGACATGTCTTCCATAAGGTGTGTGTGGACCCCTGGCTGAATGAACACTGCACCTGTCCGATGTGTAAACTCAACATCCTCAAAGCTCTGGGCATCATGGTGAGTCTCCACCAATCACAGGGCTCCGTGAAGGCTTACAGTAGATCCCGCCCCCTGGGTGCTAACAGCTGCTGTGTGTCCGTCCCCAGACCAGCGTCCCCTGTGTGGACAGCGTGGTGTTGGACGTGGAGCGCCTGGGCGTCAGCGCGGCGTCCGGCAGCCAGAGGGCGCCGCCTGGCAACAGCAGCCAGCCGTCCATCAGCCTGGAGCCGCTCAGCCCCCCCCACGCCGAGGCCCCGCCCAGAACTCCTGCTGACATCACCATCGCCGTGACCAGTAAGACCTTCACACGGAGAAACACGGAGGAACGCACATTTAAAGGCTTCCTGCTAGAGCTGGGTTAATATATGGACGTTATATCGATAAGTGATATGAGACGAGATATGGTCTTAGATTTTGGATATGGTGATAGTGTCTTCTCCTGGTTTTAGAGCCCATGGTGCAGGTTAACCACCACTGTTGATTAATGGGTACATTAAGCACTCAACATATGTACCGTATTTTTCGGACTATAAGTCGCTCCGGAGTATAAGTCGCATCAGTCAAAAAATGCGTCATGAAGAGGAAAAAAACATATATAAGTCGCACTGGACTATAAGTCACATTTATTTAGAAATTGATTTCACAAAATCCAAGATCAAGAACAGACATTTAATCTGGAAAGGTAAGTTATTCAACTACACAGTAGCACACAGAACAAGGGGCTGAATACGGTAGGTGTCCGGTATGTTAACGTAACACATTAACAGTTATTCAACTACACAGTAGCACACAGAACAACTACCAGGGCGTGGAGACGTAACTGCACCGTTGACGTGCATCTACATCTGGGGACTCGTTCCTCCAGCTCTGGCCATCTTGCTTTCAGCGCGCGACTAGCTTTCTTTGTTGTCTTCATTGCAGTAAGAGTCACCTTTTCGCCAGTCCCTCACAAGTTTCTCTCTCACTCCAAACTTTCTGCTGCTCTCTGCAGTTTCTTTTTGCCTAGAGCGCCCTCTGGCGGCTTTAGACGGTAATGTTTTCAGCATGAAATAACATTTAAAAACGTGAAATTATAAATATTTTGATATATAAGTCGCACCTGACTATAAGTCGCAGGACCAGCCAAAGTATGAAAAAAAGTGCGACTTATAGTCCGGAAAATACGGTATATCATTGTTAAAAATGTCTCCAAATAGTGTTAAAGGCCAGTGTTTGTTGTTTTTCGTACTAGTAGACTGTGTGCTATGGGCTAACCTGCCAGTCAGTCCCACCTGTGAAATCCCCCGACGTTGTAAACACATTTTGATTAGATATCTCACGTTTTGATGGACCCGACTAGCTCCAGTAACAACATATTTGCCTAGTGTTTATTTATTACTTGGATGGGGATGCTGTTCTGCTTTTACAAGTTTAAACAGCTAGCTAATGCTACGCCGACGTTTTGCTAACGTTATTCGCAACAGCGTTAGCCTAGCCTGCTAGGTAAATATTACGACTTTTACGCTTTCGGAGTTCCCTAAATCTGCGTCTATCTATCCTAACCCGTAGACAGTGAACAGAGACGGGGCTTTCGTCTGTCGTCTCCCCAACGTGACGTAGTGCAATGCATTGTGGGGGAAAGGAGAATCATTGCAAACCGCTGTAAAATAGTACTACCTTTTCGTATTTTATTCCGTTTTGTGATATCTATTGTATTTGATGTTGTTGGGTAACAGTTTAAATGTTTATTACCAACAAGCAAATTGCGCAAATTCGTTATAATAAACCCTGCAACATGGGCTTTAAAGGCTGCATCACAGTACAGTGATGTCATTACAGTACAGTGATGTCATGTTCTGAACTTACCTGCCTGTTGTAGCTGTTCTATTATTTACCTTTACCCACTTAGTCATTATATCCACATCACTGATGATTATTTATCAAATAAATATTTTGTGAAAGCACCAATAGTCAACACTACAATATCGTTGCGGTATCGATATCGAGGTATTTGGTCACAAATATGGTGATATTTGATTTTCTCCATATGGCCCAGCCCTAGTTCCTACGTTTGTTTTCACCCTGGACTCTTATTCTTACATGTTTGTGTGCCTGACTGAGGCTTGTTGGAGGTGTCTACACTATACAAGTGTAACATAATAATAATATAATAGCAGTGTCATGATTTTGATTTGAACATGTTAAAGTGACAGAAATATGAATGGAGTCTGGTGTGCACACCAGACTCCATTCATATTTCTGTCACTTTAAAGGGTATCTTGGGTATTTTTTATCCTGGACTCTCTGTCTCCATGTGTGTGTGTGGGAGTGTCTGATGGAACAACAATCTGTGAAACTGGTCCAGTATTAAACCAGAACCAAGCTGTAATGTAACCCTACAGGACTAATGTTCAGCAGCAGTTAGAGTCACTAAAAGTTCTGTTGTTGCTGCTGACAGACTCAGATTATTATTGTAAGTGTCTGACAACATTATGGGATGGATCCATAAAGAGATAGACCTTTTAGTTAAAGAGTAAGATCCTTTTAGTTTAACATGGAACAACCCCGAAATCACCATCACCAAACCCACCAGACTCCATGTAAATAATCAGGACTTTTATCATCGTAAAACACACTTCATTCAAAGTGGACAGAAACTAAATCAAACTATCAAAAGCCATCTTGGTTCATCTTTCCACTGTTCCAACAATCACCACTCTGGTTTGGTTGGAATAAACCCTTAATTCACCCATTTACATGTGGAGATATGCTGGCTCTATACACGCTAAAAGTCCTGATTATTTACATGGAGTCTGGTGGAGATATGCTGGCTCTATACACGCTAAAAGTCCTGATTATTTACATGGAGTCTGGTGGAAATATGCTGGCTCTATACACGCTAAAAGTCCTGATTATTTACATGGAGTCTGGTGGAAATATGCTGGCTCTATACACGCTAAAAGTCCTGATTATTTACATGGAGTCTGGTGGAGATATGCTGGCTCTATACACGCTAAAAGTCCTGATTATTTACATGGAGTCTGGTGGAGATATGCTGGCTCTATACACGCTAAAAGTCCTGATTATTTACATGGAGTCTGGTGGATATTTGACAGTAATATTGTGTGTTTGCAGGCGGCGGCCACTTCTTCAGCAGGAACTCTCTGGTCTGTGAGATGGAGCTGCCGGACATCCAGGCTGAGGTCGGTCGCTACGACGACAACAAGTCCTGAGAGGGGTCACCATGGTTACCACCCCCCCACACCATGGACGGACAGACGGACGGACGGAAACAGGGGGTGGGGGGGGGGGGGGATAACAACAACGGGACGAACCTTTAAACATCATTTAATCTTCAGACTGAACATGGTCTGGGTCTGAGCCTGAGCCTGGGTCTGGGTCTGGGTCTGGGTCTGGGTCTGAGCCTGGGTCTGGGTCTGGATCTGGGTCTGAGCTTGAGCTTGGGTCTGAGTCTGAGCCTGGGTCTGAGTCTGGGTCTGAGCCTGGGCCTGGGTCTGGGTCTGGGTCTGGGTCTGGATCTGGATCTGGATCTGGATCTGGATCTGGGTCTGAGCCTGGGTCTGGGTCTGAACCTTGGATAAAAGGTCCTTTGGAGCCATGTTTTTGTGACTTTTTTAGTTTTTTGGGATTTGAAACGAGTTCTTAACGAGATCCTAACAAAGTTCTAGAGATCCTGACAAGTTCTTAACGAGACCCTAACGAGTTCTTAACGAGATCCTGACAAGTTCTTAACGAGATCCTAACAAGATCCTAACGAGTTCTTAACGAGATCCTAATGAGGTTCTAGAGATCCTGACGAGTTCTTAACGAGATCCTAATGAGTTCTTAACGAGATCCTAATGAGTTCTTAACGAGATCCTAACAAGTTCTTAACGAGATCCTAACGAGGTTCTAGAGATCCTAACAAGTTCTTAAAGGAACACGCCGACTTATTGGGACTTTAGCTTATTCACCGTAACCCCCAGAGTTAGACAAGTCCATACATACCCTTCTCGTGTCCGTGCGTGCTGTAACGCTGTCTGACGGTTCCACCGGTAGCTTAGCTTAGCACAGATCCTGGAGGTAACTGGTTCCAACTAGCCTAGCTTAGCACAGATCCTGGAGGTAACTGGTTCCAACTAGCCTAGCTTAGCACAGATCCTGGAGGTAACCGGCTCCATCTAGCCTAGCTTAGCACAGATCCTGGAGGTAACCGGCTCCATCTAGTCTAGCTTAGCACAGATCCTGGAGGTAACCGGCTCCATCTAGCCTACTGCTCCCAATAAGTGACAAAATAACTCCAACATGTTCCTATTTACATGTTGTGATTTGTAGAGTCACAGCGTGTACAAATAACAAGGTCACATGACACACAGCCATCTTCTAACGTAAACATACTGGGAACTATATTCTCAGAAGGCTTGCTGCAAAGCAAATCCCTCCGCCCAAGTAGCAGAAGTAGCAGTGCTTCTCCTTCTGAGAATATAGTTCCCAGTATGTTTACGTTAGAAGATGGCTGTGTGTCATGTGACCTTGTTATTTGTACACGCTGTGACTCTACAAATCACAACATGTAAACAGGAACATGTTGGAGTTATTTTGTCACTTATTGGGAGCAGTAGGCTAGATGGAGCCAGTTACCTCCAGGATCTGTGCTAAGCTAGACTAGTTGGAACCAGTTACCTCCAGGATCTGTGCTAAGCTAAGCTACCGGTGGAGCCGTCAGACAGAGTTACAGCACGTACGGAGATGAGAAGGGTATGTATGGACTTGTCTAACTCTGGGGGATACGATGAATAAGCTAAAGTCCCAATAAGTCGGCGTGCTCCTTTAACAAGATCCTAACTAGGTTCTAGAGATCCTAACGAGTTCTTAACAAGATCCTAATGAGTTCTTAACGAGATCCTAACGAGTTCTTAACGAGATCCTAACGAGGTTCTGGAGATCCTAACGAGGTTCTGGAGACCCTATCGAGGTTCTTGAGATCCTAACGAGGTTCTGGAGACCCTAAAGGTTCTGAAACCTAAACGGTTCCTGGAAGGTTTCAGAGCACCGAGAAGGTTCTGGGGATTCTTACTATACGTACTAGTTCCTACAAAGGTCTCAGAAACTAAGAAATGGGTCAGAACATGTGTACCTGGGACCTGAATGGCCCTGAACGCACCAGGACTCTAACAGACCCTGAATGCACCAGGACTCTAACAGACCCTGAATGCACCAGG
>NC_050173.1:7178130-7180630 GCF_008315115.2 Sander lucioperca
CGCATGTTGCCAGTGTGTGATGCCACTTCCTGTTCCTGCAGCGTTATGGCCAGTAAATGATGTCACTTCCTGTCCCTGCAGGGCATCATCGCGGAGGAGAAGCGTCTGCAGCAGGGCGAGGAGCCAGAGGAGGATTGTGGGAAGTTTCGGGAGGCGGAGCTGAAGATGCGGCGGCTGTTTGGGATGCCTGAAGAAGAGAAGCTGGTCAACTATTACTCGTGCAGCTTCTGGAAGGGCCGCGTGCCGCGGCAGGGCTGGCTCTACCTGTCCATCAACCACCTCTGCTTCTACTCCTTCCTGCTGGGGAAGGAAGGTAAGACCCTCCAGGGCTGTGTGTGTGTCTGTGTCTGTGTGTGTCTGTGTGTGTGTGTCTGCGTGTCTGCGTGTCTGCGTGTGTGTGTGTGTGTGTGTGTGTGTGTGTGTGTGTCTGTGTGTGTCTGTGTGTGTGTGTGTGTGTGTGTGTGTGTGTGTGTGTGTGTGTGTGTGTGTGTCTGTGTGTATGTGTGTGTGTGTCTGCGTGTCTGCGTGTCTGCGTGTGTGTGTGTGTGTGTGTGTGTGTGTGTGTGTCTGTGTGTATGTGTGTGTGTGTCTGCGTGTCTGCGTGTCTGCGTGTGTGTGTGTGTGTCTGCGTGTCTGCGTGTGTGTGTGTGTGTGTCTGCGTGTGTGTGTGTGTGTGTGTGTGTCTGTGTGTGTGTGTGTGTGTGTGTGTGTGTGTGTTAGGGGTGGTACAGTTCATGAAAAAACATCCGAACCGCTCGCTCCTCTTGTCTCGGTTCGGAGCGTGTGTGTGTCGCGCGGTTCGATGCGTGCGCAATGTAGCCTCGTGCCCGTCAGGCGCCGTACGTGACCTCAGACCGTGTGTTCCCTTTCACGCTAAAGAAGAGGTGTGGACAAGTTACCAACTAAACGTACAGCTAAAGACCGTGAAAACATTTCAGACCGTCCTGCCAACCTGTAGACATTTAACATCAATGTACTGTAATGATTTCTCACTCTGAAGTCGCTGAAGCAGCTGCTGTTTAGATCCTGCGACTGACACACACACACACACACACACACACACACACACACACACACACACAGTGGATGCAGGAAAAACCAGAGCGGAGGACCTGACAGCTACGCTGGTTATTGTGAGTCCAATGATAAGTCCAGTAAGTCCTTTATCAAAGCATATGACTGTGTGTCCCAGGCCAGGCCAGGCCAAGCCAGGCCAGGCCAGGCCAGAATAGGACGTTAACTAACAATGTTAACTGTTTTATGTTTAACGTATTCTGACTTATTCAAAAGACGGAGCTGTAAGAGTTCCTCTCTCTTTCTTTTAAAGGGTACATTTCTGTAAGAGCTACACTGAGGTTGGCAGTTTGATGAATGCAAGTTATTTCAATTGATATTCTGTAATATTTCAATCTTCATGTGCTAAAAATGCACATTAGTTCCTGTAGATAGCAATACACATTCTCCTTTTCTTGCCAAATAAGTGAAAAGCATGTTGAAATCATGGTCGTCTTCCCTCTCGCTGTATCAACATCTCAGCCAGCTCTCCTCAGAGACGGTCCCAGTAATGGGCTCAAAGTCCAGTCAGATTCAGTCTGTGCATGATTACATGATAGAACTATATCATTATTTAATACTGTGTCCTACATTGTGGATAATTAAGCTACATATCATATGCTGAAGTATATCTCTGGAGTGGTAAAGATTAAAAGAAAAAATAACAAGAACCGTACAGAACCAAAAACTGTGATAAGAACCGAACCGTACCACCCCACCCACCATATATATGTGTATATAAGGAATATATATATATATATATATATATATATTCCTTCTGATATAATCTATACGTGGCTTCCAACAGAGTTTATAATCTAGTATTAAAGTAGCCGGTCTGGCCTGACACTCCTTTAATTTGACTGTGTGTAGTAATGGACGACAGACATCTTCTGCTTTGCCAGTTGGACAGGAAGTTTATTATGCATACCTGTGTACAACACACATTACATCAGTACAGCAACTCAGGGTTCCCACATGCACACTTTAAATGGGAGGGAGAAAAGAGCCAGCGCATACACGTGCTCTTCATTAAGCTGGCCTGAGAGAAGTGAGCTAGCATCTCACCAGTGTTGGGTGTACAAAGTAACACATTACAGTAACGTAACTACTTTTTCGGGTAAAAAGTAGTGTAACGCGCTACTACTGAAGATTTGGTAACGAAACGTAGTTCCTTTTTCAATTCGGTGCAGCGTTACTTTTCCCAGGGACAGATTTGACAGCGACGCCGCCTTCTCACAGGCTCCACACGGCCGTGACAGAGGCTGCAGCAGAGTCATCACGGTTAGCCAGAAGCAGCCAACGCTAACTTTTGAGAGCGTTTTAAGCTTCGTGGCTTTTTGCTGAACGGCGCTCTGAGCCAGGCAGACACAAAGCTGACAACCTCACAGATGGATGAGGTGGAGATGGCCTCATACGTACACGCAGCGGACCGCTGGGGACTTGT
>NC_050173.1:7183130-7195630 GCF_008315115.2 Sander lucioperca
GGGTCAGGTTCTGTCGGGCGTGGGCCGAGCTCGGACAGAAAAATGCGGCCCGATCCGCACGCCAATGGGAAACACTGCTGTCATTAATCTGCTGACTCCTGTTGCTGTTTGCTGCTGCCGATATAAAGTTTGAACTTATTTTATAATTTAGTTCAGATATTATTTCTACATAAACAGATGGACCACATTAAGGTTTAGGAAGTGAATAGTTGTTTACTATTATTATCACCTCCCTAAAACTACAGACTCCATCAGACCTGTTGATTAGTCACAGAGACCTTCAGTGGTGATATCTTCAGATTATCAACAGTGAAAATGAATGGAAACATCTTCTCAGTGAAAGTGTGTGTGAAGGTGTGTATGTGTGTGTTAGTATCAGGATCAGAGAACGACAGAGTTTCTCTGTTCCAGTCCAGAGTCACTCTGATCCTCTGGAGCTGCTTCTCAAACGGGAGAACAGTGTTTGGAGCTGGTGGAGACAACGCTGAGTATTTACCTCCAGAGAACCCTATTGTCCAAAATCCAGACTGTATGTCTCCCTTCCTCTGGACAGACTCTGCTAATACACCCAGTACCCAGAATGTACTGTCTCCAACCTCGACATCCCAGCTGTGAGTCCCTGAGTCAAAGCCCTCAGAGCCCAGGACAGAGGGGAAATAATCAATCCTCTCTGGATTATCAGGAAGCTGCTGATACTCTCCCCATCTCACACTGGTCAGATCTTCAGACAGGATGAGTTTTGGATGAGCAGTGTTTGGGTCCAGAACCAGAGGAGAGTAGGAGACCATGTCCTTCATCTTGTTCCAGATGTTGAAGCTCAGGTTGCCCAGGTGTTTGGCCTCGTCTATCAGAGCTCCTGAGAGCAGCTGTGGATCATCCAGCAGGGGGCGCTGCTGGACTCTTTCCACTGCAGCCTTGTAGTTGATCAGGAAGGAGACGTCTTCAGCTCTCAGCTGCTCCTCTGTGGCTCTGACTGTGTCTGAAAGAGCTGCTATCTCTCTGCTCAGAGCCTCCATCTTCTCCTTCATCCTCTGACTCTTCTGCTCCTCTTCCTCCCTCAGTGCAGCCATCCTGGCCTCCTCTTCCTCTTCTAGAAACTGGTGAAGCTTCTTAAACTGATCCTTAATCTGCGTCTCTGTGCGTCGGGCCTGGACCTTCATGTGTTTTGCTGTTTGATCACACTTCACTTTAACTTGTTCAAAAACCTTTAACTTCTCCTTTAAGGGCTCCAGAGTTTCCTGGAGTTTCTTCTTGTGTTGTCGTGCAGCTTCATCGATGGGTCTGATTATGTGGTTGGAGTGTTTTTCTGAATCTCTGCAGACGACACAAACTGGCTGCTGATGGTCCAGACAGAAGAGTTTGAGTTTCTCAGAGTGCAGACTGCAGAGAGCCTCTGAAACTCTCTGATCTCTCTGCTGTAAGAAACTCTCACACAGGTTCTTCAACACCAGACTAACTGGTGGGTGCTCCTTTGAAGATCTTCTCTTACAAACTGGACAGTCCCGTGTTGGTCTATCTGTCCACCAGCTCTGCAGACAGTCTTTACAGAAGCTGTGGGTACATGACAGAACAACAGGATCTCTAAAGACTTCATGACAGACTGGACAGCAGAGATCCTCCTCTGACATGGAAGCCATTTTGTCTCTGAGTGCAGCTGAAAACAGCAGAAAGGGCAAAACATGTTAAAACAGAAAGTCAGTTGTGTTCCCCTCCCTCTCACACAGGAGAAGTTTGCCTTCAGCGCTGTCTGTCTGTTTATTTAGGTATGGATGTATTTATGTATAGACTATACTATTTATGTATAGACTATACTATTTATGTATAGACTATACTATTTATGTATAGACTATACTATTTATGTATAGACTATACATAGACTATACTATTTATGTATAGACTATACTATTTATGTATAGACTAGGGGGAGGGTGTATTTCTGCAGACACGGCACCCCTTCTCTTCTCTGCTTCTCTTCATAGTGGTCAGATTCATCTACCAACCCTTATAGAACTGGATCAGGTCTGCCTTGGACCAGCGCTTAGTTCTGCTGTTCCAGTTCTAGACTGCCGGGGGACTTCCTCTGACCCTCTGAGCTTCTCTCTCCTCTCTCTCTCCATCTGTGTGCCTCCATGTCCCAGTAATGCTTGTTACTAACCTAGCTCTGGGGGGGCTTGTTCTCCTTATGTTTTATCTCCACGCAGTTTTCCTGGGGATTTGTGTGGCACCTAAATCATGGTTGCAGCTGCAGTGGTCTTGCTCGGCGCCCTGCTGTGCCCTACTAAGCCCCGCAATGCCACACAACGGCATGCAACGCCCCGCTACGCGCTGAACTGCTACAACTATTATTTCTAGTCATAGTTCCACTATCTTTATTGTTATAACTGTAGTCTTGCTTTGCCACACCCTCCTCCAAAGTGCGCTTGAGGAAGGTCTGTGTAGAGGCCAAAGTACAATTCATAGTAATGTGAATAAGACTTAATGTTAAAAGGGTAAGTAATTTAATTTGGAAGTTCATTTAATGGTTAAACTGTTAAATAATTCATAAAAGGTTAAAAGCATTCTAGAATTCATGTTTGTATAGGATTTTGTACATATTGGTAAAATAATGTACTGCCTCTTTAAGAACCAGCTAACTCCGCCTACGTTACGTTGATTTTTATTTTGTGTGATTCAGATCTTGAGAGCTGTGGAAGCAAACGGTTTTCTTACCTGTTAACTGCTAACTTCTAGCTATTTCTATTAAGAATTTCTTTTTATCTCATTAGCAACTATAATAAGTGTATTAGTCAGCTCACATTCTCTCTTGTAAATCGGAAACCAAGGAATAAAAACCGGAGATTTTCATCTTTTATTTCAGCAACGTTGCGAAAGTGGATTTATTGGACTGTGTTGCTGGGTTTTCAATGGACATTGCAAATGGGATTAGCTGCTTGCAATAATGTGAGATAGTTACAGCGTAAGCCATTGCATATCTCAAGATTTCAAACCTCTAAAGTCTGTCTAGTCCTCTCAGCATTCCTGGATGGGAGAAGACCGTGCTCTGGTTTATTGGCATTTCTTTAACCCAATCACAATCATCGTGGGCGGGGCTAAGCTCTGGACGGAGCCACGGTGCCTCTGCTAAATAGTCTCAGGAAGGAACTGGTTCTGGGGGTACATGTGGACGATCAGAAGTATTTTAGTCAGAGGGACAGATAGTCTAGCTAGCTGTCTGGATTTACCCTGCAGAGATCTGAGGAGCAGTTAACCATAGTCCTCACAAATCAGCCGGAGGTTAGAATCCCAACACAAAGGAAGCCCATGGCTCATGTTCAATAGAATGTAACAGTTCTTTAGAATGTTACAGTTCTATAGAATGTTACAGTTCTTTAGAATGTTACAGTTCTATAGAATGTTACAGTTCTTTAGAATGTTACAGTTCTATAGAATGTTACAGTTCTATAGAATGTAACAGTTCTTTAGAATATAACAGTTCTATAGAATATAACAGTTCTTTAGAATGTTACAGTTCTATAGAATGTTACAGTTCTTTAGAATGTTACAGTTCTTTAGAATGTTACAGTTCTATAGAATGTTACAGTTCTTTAGAATGTTACAGTTCTATAGAATGTTACAGTTCTATAGAATGTTACAGTTCTATAGAATGTTACAGTTCTTTAGAATGTTACAGTTCTATAGAATGTAACAGTTCTTTAGAATATAACAGTTCTATAGAATGTTACAGTTCTTTAGAATGTTACAGTTCTTTAGAATGTTACAGTTCTATAGAATGTAACATCTCACCACTCGAGGTTTCAGCCTCTGACTCTTGTTATCATTTACTACTATAAATAAAATGGAATTGAATTTTAACCCAAACCACTATCTTTTCTTCCTAAACTAAACTCAGTAGTGTTGTTGTCTGAACCTAAGAGGTTCTGGCAGGAAGCCAATCGTCTCCTGTGCACCACACCCCAAGTTGCCTCAGTTACTTTCACTTTGAGTCTCAGAGTGTTTTTCAGTCTGCAGCAGATTACAGTTGAAGTATTTCACTTCTTCAGTACTTCAGAGCTCCTTCATGTAACTATCCTCCGTCAGTGGGAATCACAGCTTCGTAATAAAAGGGAAATCTTACCGTCTGTCTGTCTGTCTGTCTGTCTGTCTGTCTGTCTGTCGGTGCGTCTCTTCTCACTGACAACTCAACAGGAACTAACTTGTTTTCCTGGTTTGTCTCAGATGATGTCATGTAAAGGGCGGAGCTCTCTCTGGCACCTGATGATTAATCTTAAAGGGGCAGTTCAGATGTTAGTTCAGTGAGCTTCTTCTCATAGTCACTTATGTTGCGTTCATGCCACCTGGGAATAACAGGGACCGCCCCCGTGATTACGTTGTTTTTCCGACTGCCAGCGTTCACATGGTCGGGATGCGTGTTCTTCTTCTTCTGTTATATTGGTGTTTGGCATAACAACTTGTTGCATGACTGCCACCATCTGTTGGCCGTAGCCAAGAGCAGGTGTGTGAAAACATGGAGGCCGCAATAACAAAGATTTGCTGCTGTTTTCTTATACGAACAGACAAACAGCACTTGGACAGGTGTGTGTTTGTGTTATCTGCAGGACAACCAACAGGAAAGGACACGGATAAGATGTTTTATACACGGGCCTATTAATGAATAATGTGAAACATGTTATGTCTGTGTATGTTTCTTGGCAGAGGCGTTTGTCCATATGTTCAGTGAACCAAAGTCAACAACGCGTCACCAACTGGGAAACTCTGTCAGCAAAATCTGGGCGAGTTTCCCACCTCTGATTCCCACAGGAAGGGACGTGAATGACGACCTTTTCACTCAGAAAAATGTTTTTCCGATGTCCATGAACGAAGCATTAGCTACATTAATCACAGCGAATCAGCCAATCACAGAGCTCACAGCTACATCTGGCATTTATACAGCCAATTATATTTTATATTATCCTATAATTCTGACTTTAATCTTCCCGTCAGTGGTGCAGTGGAGCGAGGTGACCCGTCTGGAGAAGAACGCCACGCTGGTGTTTATGTGTTCTATATGTTTATATGTTATATATCTGATATTATATATATATATATGTGTGTGTGTTACAGTGACCCTGGTGGTCCAGTGGAGCGAGGTGACCCGTCTGGAGAAGAACGCCACGCTGGTTTTCCCGGAGAGCGTGCGTGTGAGCACGCGTCACAGCGAGCACTTCTTCTCCATGTTCATCAACATCAACGATACCTTCCGTCTGATGGAGCAGCTCGCCAACATCGCCATGCGCCAGCTGCTGGACAACGAGGCCTTCGCCGCCGACCGCTCGCTGCCCAAAGCCTGCAAGACGCTGAGGAACGTCTCCGCGCTCAAGAGGTAACGGAACGGGAAGAACCCGTCGCAGAAATTACAAGAAGGCTAATAGTATGTCAAAAAAACACACAGAAAAAGTTGTTCTTGAAGTTTTTCAGTATGTGTGTGTGTCTCTCTGTGTGTGTGTGTGTGTGTGTGTCTCTCTGTGTGTGTGTGTGTGTCTCTGTGTGTGTGTGTGTGTGTGTGTGTGTGTGTGTGTGTGTGTGTGTGTGTGTGTGTCTGTCTCTCTGTGTGTGTGTGTGTGTGTGTGTGTGTGTGTCTCTGTGTGTGTGTGTGTGTCTCTCTCTGTGTGTGTGTGTGTGTGTGTCTCTCTCTGTGTGTGTGTGTGTGTGTGTCTCTCTCTGTGTGTGTGTGTGTGTGTGTGTGTGTGTGTCTCTGTGTGTGTGTGTGTGTGTGTGTGTGTGTGTATGTGTCTGTCTCTCTGTGTGTGTGTGTGTGTGTGTGTGTGTGTGTGTGTCTCTGTGTGTGTGTGTGTGTCTCTCTCTGTGTGTGTGTGTGTGTGTGTCTCTCTCTGTGTGTGTGTGTGTGTGTGTGTGTGTGTGTGTGTGTGTGTGTCTCTGTGTGTGTGTGTGTGTGTGTGTCTCTGTGTGTGTGTGTGTGTGTGTGTGTGTGTGTGTGTGTGTCTCTCTGTGTGTGTGTGTGTGTGTGTGTGTCTCTCTGTGTGTGTGTGTGTGTGTGTGTGTCTGTGTGTGTGTGTGTGCAGGGATCTGGACGCGCGGGCGAAGAACGAGCGGTACCGGGCCATGTTCCGGCTGACCCAGGACGAGCGTCTGGACGGACACACGGACTGCACGCTGTGGACGCCGTTCGCCAAGATGCACGTGGTGGGACAGCTGTTCATCTCCAACAACTACGTCTGTTTCAACAGCCGGGAGGAGGACCTCTGTCAGCTGATCATCCCCCTCAGAGAGGTTATTATTAGTGCTGTCAGTTAAACACGTTATTAACGGCGTTAACACAAACCCATTTTAACGGCGTCAATGTTTTTATCGCGAGATTAACGTTCTTTTTGGCCTAGAAAACTTGGTAGTTTTTCCACATGCTGTTGCAACAACTAGTAACGTTAGAAAAACTACAACACCACACCGGATCTAGCTAGACCGGAAACACAACAACAGGCACGCCACACACACAAAGAGTAGTAGGCTAACGGTAGGTTTTGAGTGGATGGTGAGCGCCAATAAGATTCTGAATGGAAAGTTTACTTTTAAAAAGTTGCCAAATGGTTCCATTGACAAGACCAGAGTGATCTGTGTGTTTGGTGGTTGTGAACTGAACTATCATCACAGCACGTCCAGTCTGAAAGACCACCTGATGGTCGAGCACACAGCTGATGGTCACACACACAGCTGATGGTCACGCACACAGCTGATGGTCACGCACACAGCTGATGGTCACGCACACAGCTGATGGTCACGCACACAGCTGATGGTCACGCACACAGCTGATGGTCACGCACACAGCTGATGGTCACACACACAGCTGATGGTCACGCACACAGCTGATGGTCACACACACAGCTGATGGTCACGCACACAGCTGATGGTCACACACACAGCTGATGGTCACACACACAGCTGATGGTCACGCACACAGCTGATGGTCACACACACAGCTGATGGTCACACACACAGCTGATGGTCACGCACACAGCTGATGGTCACGCACACAGCTGATGGTCACGCACACAGCTGATAGCCAAGTACACAGCTGATGCCAATTCCCCCCCCCCCTCGTCAAAGCCAGGCCGATCCACTTTTCCATGTTGATAAGAGCATTAAAATGAGAAAAAATAATGGGACAAAAAGAAATCTAGGGACATTTAGAATTGATAAAAATGTGAGATTAGTTGTTAACTATGACATTAATACGATTAATCACGATTACATATTTTAAACGTTTGACAGCACTAATTATTATTATTATTATTATTATTATTATTATTATAAACCTGTCAGATGATCATCCCCCTCAGAGGGGTTATTATTCTGCTGTGTGTTACCCATGATGCTCTGCTGTGTGTTACCCATGATGCCCTGCTGTGCGTTACCCATGATGCTCTGCTGCCAGGTGTCCATCGTGGAGAAGGCCGACAGCAGCAGCGTCTTGCCGTGTCCCGTCTCCATCAGCACCAAGAACAAGATGAACTTCCTGTTCGCCAACCTCCGAGACAGAGACTTCCTGGTCCAACGCATCTCCGACTTCCTGCAGCGAACCCCCGACAGTTGCTGGGGCGACAGCAGCCCACTGGCTCTGATTGGTCACTCGGTGAGCTCTGATATGCTGAGTCATTAAAGGAACGGCGTCATTCAGCCCCTGTGGTACGCCACCTGTGCTGCCTACCAGCTGAGTCCTGTTGTGTTGTGTGTCCTCAGGCGTCCTCCAGCGTTCCCTCGCCCTCGTCTGCAGGCTCTGACTCCACCCACAGGGGGCGCCACTTCCACCCCGGCCTGCCCACAGCCAGCCAGGGTCTGCTGCAGCTCTACCAGCAGGACGCGCCCGAGGACCTCGGCCCCAAAGCCGTGAGTTCAAGTCCCAACACCTTCAGACACTGAGAAAACGTTGGCAGGGTTGGGCGGCCGTGGGAGGGTCATTAAACGGAAAGGCCACTTTAAAAACATGTTTCTGTGTCTGGCTGCCCCCCCCCTACAGATGAAGGAGAAGATGAAGGAGGAGGCGTGGAACATCCATTTCTCTGAGTTTGGTCGCGGTGTCTGCATGTACCGGACCTCCAGAACCAGAGAACTCGTTCTGAACGGGATTCCTGAATGCCTGAGAGGAGAACTGTGGCTGCTCTTCTCTGGTCAGTTAGTTCACTCACTCATTCATTAAAACACATCACCCAACTACACCAGACTCCATGTAAATAATCACTACTTTTATCATCGTAAAACACACTTCATTCAAAGTGGACAGAAACTAAATCAAACTACCAAAAGCCGTCTTGGTTCATCTTTCCACTGTTCCAACAATCACCACTCTGGTTTGGTTGGAATAAACCCTTAATTCACCCATTTACATGTGGAGATATGCTGGCTCTATACACACTAAAAGTCCTGATTATTTACATGGAGTCTGGTGGAGATATGCTGGCTCTATACACGCTAAAAGTCCTGATTATTTACATGGAGTCTGGTGGAGATATGCTGGCTCTATACACGCTAAAAGTCCTGATTATTTACATGGAGTCTGGTGGAGATATGCTGGCTCTATACACGCTAAAAGTAGTGATTATTTACATGGAGTCTGGTGGAGATATGCTGGCTCTATACATGCTAAAAGTAGTGATTATTTACATGGAGTCTGGTGAAAATATGCTGGCTCTATACACGCTAAAAGTCCTGATTATTTACATGGAGTCTGGTGGAGATATGCTGGCTCTATACACGCTAAAAATCCTGATTATTTACATGGAGTCTGGTGGAGATATGCTGGCTCTATACACGCTAAAAGTAGTGATTATTTACATGGAGTCTGGTGAAAATATGCTGGCTCTATACACGCTAAAAGTCCTGATTATTTACATGGAGTCTGGTGGAGATATGCTGGCTCTATACATGCTAAAATTCTTGATTATTTACATGGAGTCTGGTGGAGATATGCTGGCTCTATACACGCTAAAAGTAGTGATTATTTACATGGAGTCTGGTGGAAATATGCTGGCTCTATACACACTAAAAGTACTGATTATTTACATGGAGTCTGGTGGAAATATGCTGGCTCTATACATGCTAAAAGTAGTGATTATTTACATGGAGTCTGGTGGAAATATGCTGGCTCTATACACGCTAAAAGTCCTGATTATTTACATGGAGTCTGGTGGAGATATGCTAGCTCTATACACGCTAAAAGTCCTGATTATTTACATGGAGTCTGGTGGAAATATGTTGGCTCTATACACGCTAAAAGTCCTGATTATTTACATGGAGTCTGGTGGAGTTTGGTGATGTTGATTTCAGGGGTTTTGTGTCAGAGTTCAGATGTGACGCTCTCGTCAGTTAGTTTATTCATTCACTCATTCATTCATTCACTCATTCATTAATGTGAGAGGACAGCTGTGAGACTGGGTGCAAACCTGTTCTTTTTAACACTTGTTCACAGTTTTGATGTTTTTGACACTATCAAGGTTTTTGGGTATTTATGCAAATAGTTTTTTGATGTTTTTGATGTTTTTGACGTTTTCTTTTCATTTGATCGTTTTTGGGTTTTTAGGTTTTGATTTTTTTTCTAAGCTTTTGATATTATAAAAAAATAAAAATTAAAATAAAAAACCATGTTTTGGACATTTGAGCGTGTTTTGATGTTATTTCGGTGTGTGAGCGGTCAGGTAGAGCGTGTTTCCCCCCCGCTGACCACATGATGTTAAACTGACTTCCTGTCTGCGTTCAGGCGCCCAGAACGAGATGGCGAGCCACCCTGGTTACTATGGCGACCTGGTGGAGACGGCCATGGGCGTGTGCTCGCTGGCGACGGAGGAGATCGAGCGCGACCTCCACCGCTCGATGCCCGAGCACCGCGCCTTCCAGAACGCCACGGGCATCGCCGCGCTGCGCCGCGTGCTCACGGCCTACGCCCACCGCAACCCAGGCATCGGCTACTGCCAGGTACTAGTACTACATACTACATACTATATACTACATATTATATACATATAATACAACCCAGGCATCGGCTACTGCCAGGTACTAGTACTACATACTACATACTATATACATATAATACAACCCAGGCATCGGCTACTGCCAGGTACTAGTACTACATACTACATACTATATACATATAATACAACCCAGGCATCGGCTACTGCCAGGTACTAGTACTACATACTACATACTATATACTACATATTATATACATATAATACAACCCAGGCATCGGCTACTGCCAGGTACTAGTACTACATACTACATACTATATACATATAATACAACCCAGGCATCGGCTACTGCCAGGTACTAGTACTACATACTATATACTACATATTATATACATATAATACAACCCAGGCATCGGCTACTGCCAGGTACTAGTACTACATACTACATACTATATACTACATATTATATACATATAATACAACCCAGGCATCGGATACTGCCAGGTACTAGTACTACATACTACATATTATATACATATAATACAACCCAGGCATCGGCTACTGCCAGGTACTAGTACTACATACTACATACTACATACTATATACATATAATACAACCCAGGCATCGGCTACTGCCAGGTACTAGTACTACATACTACATATTATATACATATAATACAACCCAGGCATCGGCTACTGCCAGGTACTAGTACTACATACTACATATTATATATTATATAAAATATACATATAATACAACCCAGGCATCGGGTACTGCCAGGTACTAGTACTACATATTATATACATATAATAGTACTAATATATAAAGTGTGTATTTCAGGCGATGAACATCGTGACCTCGTGCTGTATCCTGTGTATATATAATATAGTAGTACTAATATATGAAGTGTGTATTTCAGGCGATGAACATCGTGACCTCGTGCTGTATCCTGTGTATATATAATATAGTAGTACTAATATATAAAGTGTGTATTTCAGGCGATGAACATCGTGACCTCGTGCTGTATCCTGTGTATATATAATATAGTAGTATTAATATATGAAGTGTGTATTTCAGGCGATGAACATCGTGACCTCGTGCTGTATCCTGTGTATATATAATATAGTAGTACTAATATATAAAGTGTGTATTTCAGGCGATGAACATCGTGACCTCGGTGCTGCTGCTCTACTGTCCCGAGGAGGAGGCCTTCTGGCTGCTGGTGGCGCTGTGTGAGCGCATGCTGCCGGACTACTACAATACCAGGGTCGTAGGTCAGTGACATCACTCTGACATCATCACTTTGACATCACTCTAACAACGTGATTTGTGAAATTTTGGGGGGGGGTCTCTAAAAATATTAACAGTGTGTCATTTTGACGTGCAATTTAAGTTTTGTGTAATGTGATCATCGTGGATTATTATGTGTAAAAATGCAAAAATATCATTAATTCATTCATGCATGACGAAGAGTTAAACCTAATTCACTTCAATAAAGATAAGTATACATGAGCATCAAGGCTGGGCAGCGCTGTGGTGCAAACTACAATGTTAACCATAGACTGGATGTTAACTCAAAGATACGTAGAAAAAATATGAACGTGGGAGGCCATTAATCGGAGCGCAAAGTCCTTGAAATCCATTGTGCAGTTAGCATCATATAGCTATGGCAAAAAGAAGACAAGGCAGTTTAATTAATTTTGGTTTTACTAAGAACTTGTCTAGCAATGACGTTAATAGCACGACCGATTCACCTGCTGCCAGTCCTGTTAGCACAACTCCCACCGGGGGGGGGGAAAGAAAGCTGAAGAAATAATGTCCTCTCTGACTGGTCACCATCCTAACCCTCTCTGGCTGGTCACCATCCTAACCTCTCTGACTTATCACCATCCTAACCTCTCTGACTTATCACCATCCTAACCTCTCTGACTGGTCACCATCCTAACCTCTCTGACTGGTCACCATCCTAACCTCTCTGACTGGTCACCATCCTAACCCCTTTCACTGGTCACCATCCTAACCTCTCTGACTGGTCACCATCCTAACCCCTCTGACTGGTCACCATCCTAACCCCTCTCACTGGTCACCATCCTAACCTCTCTGGCTGGTCACCATCCTAACCTCTCTGACTGGTCACCATCCTAACCTCTCTGACATTTCACCATCCTAACCTCTCTGACATTTCACCATCCTAACCTCTCTGACTGGTCACCATCCTAACCTCTCTGACTGGTCACCATCCTAACCCCTCTGACTGGTCACCATCCTAACCTCTCTGACTGGTCACCATCCTAACCCCTCTGACTGGTCACCATCCTAACCCCTCTGACTGGTCACCATCCTAACCCCTCTGACTGGTCACCATCCTAACCCCTCTGACTGGTCACCATCCTAACCTCTCTGACTGGTCACCATCCTAACCCCTCTGACTGGTCACCATCCTAACCCCTCTGACTGGTCACAATCCTAACCCCTCTGACTGGTCACCATCCTAACCCCTCTGACTGGTCACCATCCTAACCCCTCTTGCTCCTCTCTCCCGTTAA